>NC_134901.1:37330471-37345471 GCF_041734735.1 Babylonia areolata | reverse complement strand
AGAAGGGAGAAATGAATGAACCAACAAAAAAACAAAAAACAAAAAAAAAACAAAAAACAAAAAAAACAAAACAAAAAAAAATTAAAGTCGTTCAATGTGCGTTTGTGTACAAGATTTTAGTGGGGGTGAGCCCCAAGTAAAACGTTAATTGATTTCTCACAGGTCCGCTGGTTTGTCACTGCTGAACTGAGCTCCGACAAATTGTCGCTGGCGACATGTCAGCGGAGGCGACAATTCAGCGGTTAATGCCTTCAGAGGCTAGTTATTTCAGGTTTTTGTTCCGTGGTGGAGGCGTTTCTCTTTATGGTAGGTGTGGTGGCGATGTTCTATCTTGTCAACGATAAAGTATTACTGATGCTTTTTTTTTTTTTTTTTTCGGGGCGAAACTCTAAGCGCTTTACAAAACATGGGGTTCATGTGCACAACAGGCAGGCGCCGTTACCGAGATTCGAACCCGGGAGCCTCAGATTGAAAGTTCAACGCTTTAACCGCTCGGCTGTTGAGGCTTAGCTTCATCCTGGACCTGAAGATGAAAGGTGTGTACACTTCACGTCACTGCTGAAAGGTACCAAGTCCATTCCGTGGTTCAGTGTGCAGACGAACGCAGCTTGCAGCGGCAGACGACAAAAGCTAACGAGTCTCTTGACTGATGCTGGACTGAATGGGAGCACTAGTGGATAAGGCTAAGAGTCATCACAACGTCCGGATCAGACTGGATCGATGGTTTCACATTCTTTTTCTTTTTGACATTGTGGAACACTCTTGGAGGTACTTTTCAATCATTGTGTTGATTTTTTTTTTATTTGCGAGTCAGCCAAACATCATCTTAGATGAACAGACTATAAATAAATAAACGAGTCAGCCAGTATTTTCCTTTACTTCACTAACTGATCTTTCAGAGATATCGTGTTTAAGAGGGGGTGAGGGTGAGGGGGGGGGGGGGGGGGCGAGAGAGAGAGACGCAAACAGATGAGATGGAAGAGAGAGATGTGATGGAAGAGAGAGAGAGAGAGAGGTGCAGCAAGAGAGACTCAGACAGATATATGTATAGATACAGATGAAAAGAGATGGAAGTGTGTGTGTGTGTGTGTGTGTGTGTGTGTGTGTGTGAGGGAGAGAGAGAGAGAGAGAGAGAGAGAGAGAAGGCAAATTTAATTCTTGTACAGTTTTGACGGCTTCTTGCCGAAAAGAAAGAGAAGAGGGGGGCGGGGGGAGAAAGAGACAGAGACGAGGAGGGAGAGGAGTGGGAGAGCGAGGGGGGTCGGGGGGGGGGGGGCGAAAGAGAGAAGAGGAGGAGAGAGAGAGGGAGAGAAGGGGGGTCGGGTGGGGAGGGGGCTGGAGGAGGAAAGAAAGGGAAAGGGGCAGAATAAAAATGGAACTGGTCTTCACACATTAGCAAACAAATTGCACATCGACCCCCGCGCGACTCCTCGTTGCATGTCTGTCTGGACCCGAACTGAAGGATTTATAAGAGACACTACGGGGACTTCCTGAAGGATTCGTAGGAGACACTAGGGGGACTTCCTGAAGGATTTATAAGAGACACTACGGGGACTTCCTGAAGGATTTATAAGAGACACTACGGGGACTTCCTGAAGGATTCGTAGGAGACACTAGGGGGACTTCCTGAAGGATTTATAGGAGACACTAGGGGGACTTCCTGAAGGATTTATAGGAGACACTAGGGGGACTTCCTTAAGGGTTTATAGGAGACACTAGGGGGACTTCCTGAAGGACTTATAGGAGACAGTAGGGGGACTTCCTGAAGGATTTATAGGAGACACTAGGGGGACTTCCTGAAGGATTTATAGGAGACACTAGGGGGACTTCCTGAAGGACTTATAGGAGACACTAGGGGGGACTTCCTGAAGGATTTATAGGAGACACTTGGGGAACTTCCTGAAGGACTTATAGGAGACACTAGGGGGGACTTCCTGAAGGATTTATAGGAGACACTTGGGGAACTTCCTGAAGGATTTATAGGAGACACTAGGGGGACTTCCTGAAGGATTTATAGGAGACAGTAGGGGGACTTCCTGAAGGATTTATAGGAGACACTTGGGGAACTTCCTGAAGGATTTATAGGAGACAGTAGGGGGACTTCCTGAAGGATTTATAGGAGACAGTAGGGGGACTTCCTGAAGGATTTATAGGAGACACTAGGGGGACTTCCTGAAGGATTTATAGGAGACACTAGGGGGACTTTCTGAAGGATTTATAGGAGACACTAGGGGGACTTCCTGAAGGACTTATAGGAGACAATAGGGGGACTTCCTGAAGGATTTATAGGAGACACTAGGGGGACTTCCTGAAGGATTTATAGGAGACACTAGGGGGACTTCCTGAAGGATTTATAGCAGACACTAGGGGGACTTCCTGAAGGATATATAGCAGACACTGGGCGGACATCCTGAAGGATTTATAGCAGACACTAGGGGGATTTCCTGAAGGATTTATAGCAGACACTAGGGGGGACTTCCTGAAGGATTTATAGGAGACACTAGGGGGGACTTCCTGAAGGATTCGTAGGAGACACTGGGGGACTTCCCTCTCTCCTCTCTTTCGCCCCCTCCCCCTCCTCCTCTTTCCCACTCCTCTCCCACTTCCTCCTCCCGTCTCTCTGTCTCTGTCTCTTTCTCTCCTCCCCGCCCCCCGTGAAGCAGAATCGCTGTGCCCGCGGTGCACTAGCGGTTTTCCGGTTGTCGTTAGAGGTGCGTTGTTGATGAGGAACACAGCACCTAAATCCTTGTCATTGACGAACATCGCCAGACGGCCGTGTGCGGGTTTCTCAGTGTGTTCTGCTGATCCACTTGAAGAAAGCGCCGATGGCGTTGTGAGCGGAAATTGGGGATTGCGTCATTCGCGACGTACGTCACTGTCGTCCACCGCCACCCCACCCCTCTGTGTGTGTGTGTGTGCGTCTGTCTGTCTGTCTGTCCTTTCTCTTTCACCAAACCGCTCCCCCCCCCCCCCCCTCCACTCAGTGTATCTCTTGCTCTGCCTCTCTTTCTCCTTCACCAAATCCTTCTCTCCCTGTGTCTGTATCAGCCTCTCTTTTTCCATCACCAAACTCCTCTCTCTCTCTCTGTGTCTCAGTCTGTCTCTGCCTCTCTTTCTCCTGCACCAAATCCTTCTCTCCCTGTGTCTGTATCAGCCTCTCTTTTTCCATCACCAAACTCCTCTCTCTCTCTCTCTGTGTCTCAGTCTGTCTCTGCCTCTCTTTCTCCTTCACCAAATCCTTCTCTCCCTGTGTTTGTATCAGCCTCTCTTTTTCCATCACCAAACTCCTCTCTCTCTCTCTGTGTGTCTCAGTCTGTCTCTGCCTCTCTTTCTCCTTCACCAAATCCTTCTCTCCCTGTGTCTGTATCAGCCTCTCTTTTTCCATCACCAAACTCCTCTCTCTCTCTCTGTGTCTCAGTCTGTCTCTGCCTCTCTTTCTCCTGCACCAAATCCTTCTCTCCCTGTGTCTGTATCAGCCTCTCTTTTTCCATCACCAAACTCCTCTCTCTCTCTCTGTGTCTCAGTCTGTCTCTGCCTCTCTTTCTCCTGCACCAAATCCTTCTCTCCCTGTGTTTGTATCTGTCCATCTTTCTCCTTCACCAAACTCCTCTCTCTCTCTCTCTCTCTCTCTGTCTCCGCCTGTCTCTGCCTTTCTTTCTTTCTCCCTCACGAAACCCTCCTCTCTCTCTCTCTCTCTGTGTGTCTTTCTCTGCATCTCCCACTCTCTCTCCTTTCTCCTTCACCCAGCACGTGATATACACTTGGGTGTACACATAGGTGTACTCATAGGTGTACACATTACCATTTGGACCCTCCTCACAGTTCTAACGGCATGAATAACTGAATCCATTTTCAGACCTGAACAGGCTAGTTTGGGTTGCAAAAGTTTTTTTTTTATAATTTTTTTTTATGATGATGTATTTCGAACGTGTGCTTCGTCAGTGTGGTACGAAGATGACTGCCTATTATTATTTTTTATTTTATTATTATATTTATATAGCGTTGAATCTTGTGCAGAGACAAATCAAAGCGCTTTCGCACCAGTCATTCACACGCATGCATAACTCTAAACTGAAGACAAGGTAGAGGCAGGGTAGGGAGGCTGTTTTGGGAAGAGGTGGGTTTAAGACCAGACTTGAAAGAGCTGAGTGCAGAGACCTGACGAAGAGAAAGAGGAAGTTCATTCCATTTGCAAGGTCCAGAGACAGAGAAAGAACGGCGGCCAACAGTCGAGTGTTTGAATCTAAGTATGCGTAAACAGAGTGGATCCGAAGCCGATCGCAGAGAGCGAGATGGAGTGTAGAGGTGAAGGCAGCCACAGAGATAGGAAGGGGCAGATTTGTGAATACATAGAGTGCTGATCTTGTACTTATTCTGTGTTCGGAGACGGTTTTACAGTGCCTACCTTCTGATCCAGATTTATCAGTTCTTCATACAGTCGAGACCGGATGTAAGAAAGTCGTCGGGACCCACTTTTTGTCTTCCATACATCCGGTCTTTACTACAAGCGGATAACCGGATGTATGAAAATATTGAGGATCGACTTTCATACATCCGGCCACGCGTCTTTTACTTGATAAAAGTAGTTTTTTTTCATGTTATTTTTGTATTTACTTTTTTTTATGTTTAAATGTTTTCATACATATCCTAGTAAGAAGAAAAGGTTTGTGAATAACAAGTGGAAAAGTACATGTACTTACATACACACAGTCAGGACAACCGGTAGAAAGAGCAACTGTTTGTGGGAACTGTTCTGCTTTGCATGTGCCGTGCACTCCCCCCCCCAACCCTCCCTCCGTGCGTGTGTGTGTGGGCGTGCACGCGCGCGCGCGCGCGCGCGCGTGTGTGTGTGTGTGTGTGGCACGACTGTATTGTGTGTGTTCCCTCCACAACCCTTTTGCGCTTTTGACGATGTTTTTGGTCGTGGAATCTTTGTAAGGGCCGTTGACGTAGCAAATAAAATTTTCTGAGTTCTCTCTCTCTCTCTCTCTCTCTCTCTTTGTGTGTGTGTGTGTGTGTGTGTGTGTGTGTGTGTGTGTGTGTGTGTGTGTGTGTGTGTGTGTGGTGTTGTTTTCTTTCTCAACATCACAGTATGTTGATTAAATTAAAAAATTTTACTTTTTTTCTTATTCAACAAAATATTACCAAAAAAATTGTTTTGTTCGTTCTAATAAATAGTATTTCAATCAAGCTATAAATAAACATTATTATGAACCAAAATGACATCCGTAGCGCTACAGTATAGATGCAAAATACTCTAACACTCTTTGACAGAAATAGACAGATGGGGGCATTTAGAGAAGGGGGCACATAGAGACGGGGGCACATAGAGATGGGGGCACATAGAGACGGGGGCACATAGAGATGGGCGCACATAGAACACTGTACCTTAAAAATATAACTGAGTTTAGGGCAGATAGAGACGTTTTTTGAGTGCTGGGAGCAGAGACGAGGGCACATAGCTACGCACCCCATACACACACCTGTTGTGTCCATGACTGAATCGTAGCTTAATGTTAAGAAGCGAAAGTAAATAGTTGACAATCTCCCTTTGTTATGACGCAATATTCTTCTATCATGACATCATAGCTAGATAAACGTCACTTGAAGAGCGAGAGCGAAATGAAGTAAAAGACCTGCCAACCGTCCTCCTGTGTTTTCGGTATTTATTGTTTATTGCTGTGTTCTGCCAACACCACGCAAACATTACAACACCCAACTACTGCACCCCCACCACTTCCTCCCCCTTCCCCTCACACACACACACACACACACACACACTGATTCGCTCACGCACACACACTGACACGCACGCACACACACACACACACACACACACACTTGTATTGCCCCCGTTATGCGGTCGCAAACTTTTTACTACCAATGTACTGCTACCAATTTCCAAGCAAACTGCTGGGCACATTGAAGTCATATTGCATATGCGGATGGCTCAAGGCATATATGTGTAGTTTAAAAATACAGGGGCACGGGCACCGAGACAGGAAGATAGACAGGCAGACAGACATACACACACACAGACACACACACACACTATCACGCACGCATGCGCGCACACGTCAGTGTGCGTACGTGCACACGTACGCACGTGCACACACATACACACACTGTGAGACACTGATAACCACTTTTAGAGCGCGGACAGTATGAACATACAGTTTCAAATCAATCAACAAATAAAAATTCATAAAGAAAAAATAAGAATAGCCCACCTGCATGACGTAAACCAGTCCAGCAACGCTTTGTCCACAGACGCCAGCTAAGAGCTCCGTGCCCGCTTGCTCGTCGTCACAATATCGCCGCTTCTTGCCTGAGCAAGATATTTGTTCTTGTCTTTCATGATATTTGACAGCGTTGGCAGGGGGACACCTAAATTAATGGCCATCTGTGTTCGGGATTTGAATGGACTGTCCTCTACTGCCTTTATGATTTTAAGGCGCTCAGACAATGTCAACACTCTGCGTTTGCCTGTACCTTTCGCTTTGCGGTGCGGGTCCGCCATTTTGCAAGATCGAGTCGCTATGGAAGGGGAAATAATTTTACGGGGAATTTACCACACTTTGGTGAATTTGGTCTACTTTCGGTTTCGTTTTCTTACAACCGGTCTTGCAACAGCGCATTTGTGCTGCTCGGGACCAGAGATTTGCTTTCATACAACCGGACTTTTATACATCCAATTTTCATACAACCGGAAAATGCTAAGTAATAACAAAGAGTAGCTTCTGCCGGGACCCTGCCTGCCCCTTTCATACATGCAGACTTTCATACATCCGGTGTTTTATACATCCGGTCTATACTGTATTTGGAACAGCTCTTTCTACACAGCTTCCAGTGTGTATCTTTCCATGCAGGACCTGTAAGGTTGGTTGGTTGGTTGGTTGGTTTTGCCGTCAGATTTCGTGGAAAAATACATGTGCTGATAAACTCTTAAGTCGTCTCCCCCCCCCCCCCCCCCCCCCCCCCCACTCTTCCCTCCACAACTCTCCCTGATCACCATACACATGCTGACGTGTTGTCCTGTCCTTGCGTGCAGGTCAAGTTGACCTTTCTGTGTTGAAACGAAAACTCACCGACTGATTCAACTTTGGGCACTTTTGAAATTATACTCGTTCGAACCCCCACCCCATGTCATATGTAATTTTGCAAGATGTTCCGTGTGAGCACATTGCCGAGAGAGTGCATTGTTTGAATGATGGCTTACAGTAAGCACAAACTGACTGGTTTAAACTGCAGTTACAATTATTTGATAACCAATCGATGGAGGGAGAGACGAGACGAAATTCATCGGCAAATGTCCCCCCAAAGTTTTTACTTCATCAGCCAGCGAGTAATACCGAGTTTTTCTGTTCAAACTGAGAATGTGTGCGGTTTGGGCAAGACAAAACAAGACAAGACAAGGCAAGGCAAGACGCGCTTATTTCAGGAAACTTCGTGGGGGCACATGGAAATGTTACATAGTTCATGTAACTAGACCATACGAAAAGACAACTCATGGTTTTACCGAGTATAACAGATGTATATCTCCCCCCCCCCCCCCCCCCCCCGCCTCACCCCCTCCCCCTCCGTCGCCCAACCCCCGCCCTTCGAACCCCTCTGTTGCTGTGGCGGAGCTAAAAGGTCGAAGCTTAATAAAGGATTCTTCGGAGAGACGGTGGGGATCCAGTGCAAATGAATCTTTTCTCCCTCAATCGCCAGAAGGAGCGGCCGGAAGGATTTTGGTCGTTCGCCAGCTGCTGTTTGTTTGTTTGTGTGGCGCTGAAACGGGGGGGAACATTGAATTTCTTACACGCGCGCACGCACCTGCTTGCACACAGAACTGTGACACGCACGCACACACACACACACACACACACATTATGCTACTACTACTACTACTATTAATAATAATATTTATAAGACGCAGAATCTTGATGAAGTCAACTCTAAGCGGAAAAAAGACAACAATGACGATAAATAAGCAAATAAATGTAAAACATGCAGACACAAATTCACACACACACACACACACACACACACACACACACACACACACACACACACACACACACACATGCATAACAGATTTGCAACAAACATGCAGTTTCATAGATATGAAATCTGTGTTCATTCACAGAAAAAAACAAACAAAAAAAAAAAAAAATTAAAAAAAAAACAAAAAAAAAAAAAAACCCCAACAAACTCATCTGTTTTGTGGGGCGTTTTTCTGTTATTGTTGTTGTTGTTTTTTAAATCCACTGTTGATCTGATTTGTTCCATGCTTCTGAGTGTGTGTATGCGTGGTTGCATGTGGTGTGTTGTTTTCCGTCTTGGTTGCGGTGTGAAATGGGTGACTGCCAGCGCACTGAGGCTAAATTTACAGAGAAAAAAAATGCGCTGTTGAAATGCTATTTCTTCACCACCACTACTACTACCACCACCACCATCATCTTCATCATCATCATCACCACCACCACTCACCCACCATCATCATCATCGTCATCCACTTCATCTTCTTCTTCATCTTCTTCCTCCTCCTCCTCTTTCTCCTTTTCTTCTTCCTCCTCTTCCTCCTCCTCCTCTTCTTCTCCCTCCTCCTCCTCTTCTTCTTCCTCCTCTTCTTCTTCCTCGTCTTCCTCCTCCTCTTCCTCCTCTTCTACTTCCTCGTCTTCCTCCTCCTCTTCTTCTTCTTCCTCCTCTTCTTCTTCCTCCTCTTCTTCCTCTTCTTCTTCCTCTTCCTCTTTTCTTCTTCTTCTTCTGCTGCTGCTGCTGCTCCTCCTCCTCAATCACAGTAGTAGTGGTGGTGGTGGTGGTGGTGGTCGTCGTCGTCGTAGTCGTAGTGGTATTGTAGTCAACGTTGTATGCTTATCGAAGTTCTTGAAGCTAACCAAGCTTAACGCAACTAAGACAGCTCGTGCAACAGAACCCAGATTTCCACTGGACTAATATGAAGAGATAATCAGAAACAAACAAAATACAAAAAAAGGTTTGGTCTGGAAACAGACTTGACCATTGATTTTTTTCCACTATACATCTACATGTACGTTGCGAAAGAAGCATAATGGAGCACAGTGGATTCGAATCTGGATGATCAGTTCTGAACCTGTCAGTTTTTCAATATTTGGAGGTTTCTGATTATCGCCTCCAGTGGTTCTGTGCAGAGAATTGGAGCTGGTATTATGGGGAAAAAAAAACCCACCACCAACCTGTGTGTGTGTGTGTGTGTGTGTGTGTGTGTGTGTATTGTATTGTATTGTATTTCTTTTTATCACATCAGATTTCTCTGTGTGAAATTCGGGCTGCTCTCCCCAGGGAGAGCGCGTCGCTACACTACAGCGCCACCCATTTTTTTGTATTTTTTCCTGCATGCAGTTTTATTTGTTTTTCCTATCGATGTGGATTTTTCTACAGAATTTTGCCAGGAACAACCCTTTTGTTGCCGTGGGTTCTTTTACGTGCGCTAAGTGCATGCTGCACACGGGACCTCGGTTTATCGTCTCATCCGAATGACTAGCGTCCAGACCACCACTCAAGGTCTAGTGGAGGGGGAGAAAATATCGGCGGCTGAGCCGTGATTCGAACCAGCGCGCTCAGATTCTCTTGCTTCCTAGGCGGACGCGTAACCTCTAGGCCATCACTCCACTGTGTGTGTGTGTGTGCGCGCGCGCGCGCGCGCGTGCGTGTGCGTGAGTGCGTATGCGCTCTATATTCTGTTTTCTAGCATTATGACAACTTACTTCATGATGCTACTGGAAAATTTCTTCGTTATTTTCATTTTTTTTTTCTGTTCTTTTCTGCAGCATTGTTATTTTAAAATGACTGGCATCATTTGGTTTGCCCTTTGGATATAAGAACTGACGTGCAGTCAGGTGTGCTTTGTGATTGAGAGTTGGGCTATAAACATTTATACTCTCTGTCTCTGTCTGTCTGTCTGTCTCCCTCTCTCTCTTTCTCTCCCCCTCTCTCTCTCTCTCTGTCCCTTCTCTCCCTCTCTCTCCCTCTCACTCCCCCCCCTCTCTTTCTCCCTCTCCCTCTCTCTCTCCCCCCTCTCTCTTCCTCTCTCCCTCTCTCTCCCCCCCTCTCTCTCCCTCTCTCTCCCTTTCTCTCTCTCCCCCTCTCTCTCCCTCTCTATTTCCCTCTCCCTCTCTTTCTCTCCCCCTCTCCCTCTCTCTCCCTCTCCCTCCCCCTCTCTCTCCCCCCCCCTCTCTCCACCCCTCTCACTCTCTCTCTCTCTCTCCCCTCTCTCTCTCCCTCTCTTCCCCCCCCCCCCTCTCTCTCCCTTTCTCTCCCCCCCTCTCTCTCTCTCCCTTCCTCTCTCTCCGTCTTTCCCTCTCTCTCTGTCCCTCTTTCTCTCCCCACCCCCCTCTCTCTCTCTCTGTCTGAAGGGCGTTCTAACGCTGAATGGACATTAAAAACCGTGTGTGTGTGTGTGTGTGTGTGTGTGTGTGTGTGTGTGTGTGTGTGTCCGCCCGCCACTTTCCCTGAAATATCATACTGGTGAATATGTTGTTGTTGTTGTTTTTAAAGCAGTTTCATCATATATTCCTGCCAGCTGCTCTCCAATATTCTCTAGTGACGTTTGCTGACTGGGGCCGTCTCGGACTCAAGCGGAAGTTGTCATCAGCTGTCCCTAAGGTCCACAGAGAGACCAGAGGGAGCATGGAGAGTAATGAATTCTCTGTCAGGCTGACAGGGGCGTAATAATGGCTGCTAGGAGAGAGAGAGAGAGAGAGAGAGAGAGAGAGGGAGTGAGGTGGGCTGGTGGGGTGGGTGGTCAGAAGGTTGGACTTGATCAATGGCTTTTTTTTTTCTTTTTCTTTTCTTTTTCTTTCTTCAAGGCCTCTGGAAGGTTAACGCCCTTTGTAAGTTTAAATTATGAACCATCAAGCATTCTTTGATTTCCAGAACTTTTTTTTTTTTTTTTTTTTTACACAGGCGCGCGCACACATGTACACACACGCGTACACGCGCGCATACACACAGACACAGACACACACACAGACACACACGCACGCATATATATATACACACACAAATATAAGTGCACGCACACACACACTCTCTCTGTGTCTCTTTCTCACTCTCTCTCCCTCCATCTCTTTCTCTCTCTCTCTCTCTATTTCTCTTTCTCTCCCTTTCTCTCTCTCCCCCCTCTCTCTCTCCCTCTTCCCCCCCCCCCCCTCTCTCTCTCGCTCACCCAGAGGAATGTTCGTGCGTAAATATTATCCGCGCACGGGCCACACCCAAAATGGCTCTGTAATGAGAGCATTGTTTGTTGGTTCGTATCAGAGCCGTGTGCGCGCGCAAGCCTCCTTTGATGAGAGCAGGCGGCACTGTAGTACCATACCTTGTTAATTAATTAAAGCTCTTGTCATTGTGACCTCGCTTTTGTCCACTATTCGTGGACTAAGTCATGAAGGGGTTACGTTTCGGAGTGCTCAGTCGTGAACAACGATTGTACCTATTGAGATGGCCCCGCCTCAGAATCATGGTTTGAGTGTGTGTGTGTGTGTGTTAGCTAAGCTAAATGGGCAAATCAGTTCGTGTCAAACTCGTCTGAGCGTCGGTCGCTGTCGATTATCTTTGGAAGGGACGGGGAGGGGAAGGAGGTTGGGGAGGGGCGGCAGGGGGGAGGCTGGATGTTCAAGTGTGGGGAGAGAGGGAGTGGGGTGTGGGGGGGTTGCAGTGATGCTGGAGGTGTATTATATCAATTGGAATCGCGGTTTCTCTTCTCACGCCATTTTAACTCACTCAGTACGGCCAGTCCTCTCTTCTCCTCTACACAGACCCCTCGGATGTCCAGTGGGTGTCTGAATGACCCAACCTTTAGCTTCCGTCGTCAGAATTGTGGTATTCTTTGTCAACATTCACCTCTTCAGTATAAGAGCCTTCCACATGCAATATTTTGATGGTGGTAATTGGGGTGAAACGCTGTTAACGTCGTCTCTTTCGCCGTTCGTATGGAGAGTTAAAGCTCTCGTCATTGTGACCTCGCTTTTGTCCACTGTTCGTGGACTAATTCATGAAGGGGTTACGTTTCGGAGTGCTCAGCCGTGAACAACGATTGTACCTATTGAGATGGCGCCGCCTCGGAATCATGGTTTGAGTGTGTGTGTGTGTGTGTTTGCTAAGCTAACTGGGCAAATCAGTTCGTGTCAAACTCGTCTGAGCGTCGGTCGCTGTCGATTATCTTTGGAAGGGACGGGGAGGGGAAGGGGGTGGGGGAGGGGCGGCAGTGGGGGGGCAGGGGGGGGGGGAGGCTGGATGTTCAAGTGTGGGGAGAGAGGGGAGTGGGGGTGTGGGTGGGGGGTTGCAGTGATGCTGGAGGTGTATTATATAAATTGGAATAGCGGTTTCTCCTCTCACACCATTTTAACTAAACACGGCGCCAGAGGCCAGTTGTTCGGTGTTCGGGAGGATTGTGATTTTTGACTCACTTGTGTAAACAAAGTGAGTATGTTTTAACCCGGTGTTCGCTTGTCTTCTTTTTACTAAGCATGGAATTTTTATTTATTTTGCAAACGTTTTGGTGCAGATAGTAAAAAAGGGAAATTACTCTGTAATTAATGCTAGGGGACTTAATTTATCACAAGTGAGTCTTGAAGGCCTTGCCTCTCTTGTTTTCCCTTATGTGTGGGAGTCGAGGCGAAGTTTCGTTGCGGAGAATGCTCCTCATTAATTAATTAACCAAAGCGCCAAGCAACGTTTCGTGTCGCTACCGCGATCTTCTGCATGCACACACACACACACACACGAAGGGGGTTCAGGCACTAACAGGTCTGCACATAATTATGTTGACCCGGGAGATCGTAAAAAATCTCCACCCTTTACCCCCACCAGCTGCCGTCACCGTGAGTCGAACCCGGGACCCTCAGATTGAATGTCCAACGCTTTAACTCACTCAGTACGGCCAGTCCTCTCTTCTCCTCTACACAGACCCCTCGGATGTCCAGTGGGTGTCTGAATGACCCAAACTTTAGCTTCCGTTGTCAGAATTGTGGTATTCTTTGTCAACATTCACCCCTTCAGTATAAGAGCCTTCCGCTTGTAATATTTTGATGGTGGTAATTGGGGTGAAACGCTGTTAACGTCGTCTCTTTCGCCGTTCGTATGGAGAGAGTTAAACCACTCTTCTGTTGCGCCCGTCTTCTACTGTGTACGTCCTGTGTCTTGTTACACTTCTTTTTTTTCTTATTTGTGCATTAAATTAATGCGATGTGTTGTATCCGTATTGTTTAATATTAAGGGTTTTTTGTTTTTGTTGTTGTTGTTTTTGTATTTTGTATTGTTTAAAAAAATGAAATAGGAAAGAAAGAAAGAAAAGAAAAAAAGAAAAATGAATGAAAATATTTTTTTGGGAAAAAAAAAGGTCAGTTAACCTGCAGGCGGGTCGGTTGCTTGTTCGTCAAGAAGAACGCGAGAAGGAAGAGGAAGGGAGAGGAAGAGGCGAAGGGAGGAAACGAGACAGAGGGAGAGAAAGTAAAGGAAGTGAAAAAAAAAAAGAAAAAAGAAAAAGAGACAGACATACCAGTGTGATGGCAGAGTGAAGGAGACAGAAGAAGGGAGGGGAGGGAGGGAGGGAAAGAGAGAGACAGAGACAAGAGATGAGGGGGTGGTGGTGGTGGTGGTTGGGGGTGGGGTCGCCAAGATAATCTTTTCGGGGGTTCCTGGCACACACAACCCGAAGGCAGAGATCGATGTCCCATTTATTTGCAAATGTGGAAGGACCCGTTCGATTTTTGTCCTGTCTTCATTACCTTGTCTGTCTGTCTGTCTCTCTGTCTCTTTCTCTGTCTCTGTCTGTCCGTCTCTCTCTTTCTCTCCTCTCTCTTCTCTCTCTCTGTGTCCTCTCTCTCTCCCTCTCTCTCTCTGTCTCTGTCTCTCTCCTCTCTCCTCTCTCTCTTCTCTCTCTCTCTCTCTCTCAGGTTGGGTGGCTTGTTGGTTGATGCCATTTTTATTCAAAGAAGAAACTTGTGTTTTATTTCATTATTTGCTTTCACCATTTTCATTCGTGTATTATTATGGGTTTTTTTTGTGTTTTTTTTTTTGTTTGGCATAATTGACGCATTCACCCATGTCGTAAGGACCTCATGGTCAATGACGTTAAAGTGTCAAAGCGTTTTTCTCTCTCTCTACCCCCCCCCCCCCCTCACCCCTTCCCCCTCCCTCCTCACCCCCACTCTCTCTCTCTCCACCCCCTCCCCTCTCTCTCACCGCTCTTTCTCTCTCTGTGTGAGCTCTGCCCAAGGTTTATTCCCCCTTTCTCCCTTGGCCATTGACAGTTCGCAGCCAATTCTTCACTGGTCCTCACGGACATGGTGATGAAGAGACCTACGTCACTTCCGAACCGGAAGGCGTCATCCATTTCTCAGGCCAGAAAGAGACGCGGGGACGAAAGGGAGGTAATTAGATCTTTGACAGGGTCTGATGGGCGGGATGAGTAATGGCGGCGGGAGGGAAGGAATGGTTTACAAGGTCGGGCGATTTTGTGTGTGTGTGTGTGTGTGTGTGTGTGTGTGTGTGTGTGTGTGAGAGAGAGAGAGAGAGAGATTCAAGGCCTGTGGAAAGCTGATTCCTTTACTTGTGAGTTATGGTCTGTTACAGCATTCATTATTTGCCTTACGAAGTGATGTTACATATACTGATTTTAAAAAAGTAGATTTTATTCGCCACAAACATATTTCTCTATGCCTGATATATATATATATTTTTTTTTTTTTTTTTTTTTTTTCTTCCAGAAATTATACTTCCATGGAACAACTCCATTTTCTCTCTAACAATAATAAAGATATATTATCACAATCGATTTTTCTGTGTGATATTTTGATTGTTGTTTTGGGAGGGATGGCATTGCCACCCAATGTTTTTTTTGTTTTTGTTTTTGTGTTTTTTTGTTGTTTGTTTTGTTTCTTTGTGTGTGTGTGTTTGTGTTTGTTTTTTTGGGGTTTTTTTTTTTGCTGTCTTCCTGTATTTGATTTATCACAGTGATTTTTTGAAGATAATTAT
>NC_134901.1:37317971-37325471 GCF_041734735.1 Babylonia areolata | reverse complement strand
GGTGAGAGGGGTGGGGCGGGGTGGAGTGGGTATGAAGCCAGGAGAGAGAGAGAGGGGGGGGGGGGGTCCAGAGAGGGAGGAAGAGAGAGAAGTGGGGGTGGTGGGGGCGGGAACAAAGCCACGAGAGAGAGAGAGAGAGAGAGGGGGTGGGGGTTGGAGGGAGGAATGGAGGGAGGGTTTCCATGATCATCTTCTGAGGGCATGGCGTTGGACCAGGAGGCACACACACACACACACAGATCGATGTCCTATCTTGTTTGTTAAATTAATGTGGAAGACCCCGTTCGATTTCATCCTGTCTTCCCCCGTCCTGTCTCCTCCACTGTCCTGTCCCATCTCTATCCCTGTCCGTTTGTCTGTCTGTCTGTCTTTCTGTTTGCCTGCCTGCCTGGCTTCCTATATGTCTGTCTGTCTGTCTGTCTGTGCTTTGCTTTGAGGTTTCTATCCGCTTTCAGCTGTTCATTCAAGCTCGGCAATAACGATGTGCATGAATTCGCGTTTCCCGTGAATCAATGCCTCCTATTCGCCTTCTCCTTCCACCTTTCTCTCTCTCCCTCTCTCTCTCTCTCTCTCTCCCTCCCTCTCTCTCTCCCTCCCCCCCTCTCTCTCTCTCTCCCTCCCCCCCTCTCTCTCTCCATCTCCCCCCCTCTCTCTCTCCCTCTACCCCCCTCTCTCCCACCCTCCCCCTCTCTCTCCCTCCCCTCTCTCTCTCTCCCTCTCCCCCTCTCTCTCTCCACCCATCTCCTCTCTCTCCCCTCCCCCCTCTCTCCCTCTCTCTCCCTCCCACCCCACACTCTCTCTCCCTCCCCCCTCTCTCTCTCTCCCTCCACCCCCTCTCTCTCTAGTCTCGCACCCTTTCTATTATTTCCCCCTATGCACGCTCTCTCCCCCCCCCTCCCCAACGCTCCACCCCCCCCCCCCTCAACCCCCACCCTCTCTCTCGCTCCCCCTTTCTGAACTTTGATATCAGCAAGGTTGCGCATACTTTGCATTGAAGTGAGGATTCCCCCCCCCCCAGGCCCCCACCCCCACCCCCACCCCAGCCCCCCAACGCCTCATATGCCCCACTCATCATTTGGGAATCTCCCTGTCCCTTCTTCCCTCCCTTAAAACGAGTGTTTCACCGTGTAACCATACCCCCCCCCCCCCCCTCCCCCCACTCATGTATTTCAATTCAGTTCAAAATACTTTATTATCTGCTTCAACCAAAAACAGAAAATTTTCTTTAGGCTCACTTAAAATAAAATGCCCGTCAGCAAAAAAACAAAAACAAAAAACAACAACAAACAAACAACAAAAACAAAAAAAACCCAAACTGACACACCCTTCACTTACCACCATGCACACATCAATTATTATGTAAAAAGAAAAACATGTGGGTAAGATACTTTTACATTATGATTCAGAGTGTAACAACTGTGTGTGTGTTGCGTGTGTGTCCGTGCGTGTGCATGCATCGTTTTGTGTGTGTGTGCACGCTCGTGCACGCGTGTGTGTGTGTGCCTGCGTATTGAGCGTGTGTGCGCGCGAACGCGCGCGCGTATGTGTACGTTTCAATCATTATAAAAAGGAGAATATTCAGTAAGATAATAATAACATTTAAAAAGACAAATGCTCATCAACAGATAAAACCGAAAAAAACGAATGAGCAACTGGCACACCCTTCCTTGATCACAGGACACAATTCGTATACCTATCTGGATTTGCCGGCATAGTCTTAACTTCTGGTAGGCCTCCAGAAGACACTTTATTAACTCTTTCCATACGAACGGCGAAAGAGACGACGTTAACAGCGTTTCACCCCAATTACCATCATCAAAATATTGCAAGCGGAAGGCTCTTATACTGAAGAGGTGAATGTTGACAAAGAATACCACAATTCTGACGACGGAAGCTAAAGGTTGGGTCATTGAGACACCCACTGGACATCCGAGGGGTCTGTGTAGAGGAGAAGAGAGGACTGGCCGTACTGAGTGAGTTAAAGTGATGAAATGAACAGAGGCTAACCGTTTTTGTTTGGACGAGGCAGGACACGCGAGAAGTTCGTTCTCGAAAAGCGGGAGGGGGAAAGGGTTCAGAAGCTCCGAGGACAGAGTGAGCACAGGACGTGCTTACAGCAAAGTGACCCCAAACCTCACCCCCCCCTCCCCCCTTCCGTGTTCTGATGGACTGGTCCAGGGATTTCTTGGTTCTTATTGATTGGCTTGCACAGTCGACGTGTCTCATTTGAAGACCTGTGTGCCAGAAAGGGGTGTCACGTATGACGAAGATGGTGGTGGCTTTGAAGGATACATGGGTACGGTACATTCATCCTCTTCGTTGCTTCTATTGGATCTGTCCGTCTGTGTGTGTGTGTGTGTGTGTGTGTGTGTGTGTCCATCAGGGCATCTGTTTCATCCATTCCGCTTTTCTCCTCCTTTTTCTTTTTCCTTTTTTTTTCTTCTTCTTCCTCCCTCCCTCCCTCCCTCCCTCTCTGCCCTGGCCTCCCGCTGCGTCCCTGATCTCGTCAATAGCCGGACATGAGAATCCTGCTCCTCTTTTTTTTGTTGTTGTTGAGGAAATCTCTCCCCCATTTCAGGATCGTCCGGAGCCATTATTGCCCATCAATTCGATCATGTTTGGGGAGTTCCAGAGCTGATTGTTGAGCTTTTTAAGATTTTATTTTTCAAATGATTTTACTCTCACCCAGCTAAACCAATGTTTTCAATTCTTGTGATTGTTTTGTGATCTGAGAAACGAAATCCGTGGGAGACTCCCCCCACCCCCCCTCCTTTTGTTGATTTGTTTAATGTTTGTTTTGTTTTAGGTCTCCCCATGTTTGTGTTATGTTTACTGCATGGTCACGTTTCAGACGTAATGAAACTGTGGTGCCATTCAACAGACAGTAAAACTGGACCAGTGTGCTTCAGCAGACACAGTGAAACACTAGACTAATGTCCTGCAAGACAGTGAAACTATGGATCAATGCCCTACAACAGACATAGTCAAACAATGGACCATGCCATACTAAAGACGATTAATTAAAGGGGAGTGGGAATCCCCTTTCCGAACTGAAGACCAAAATCTGATAGCAAGAAAGGAATGAATGCATGAATGATTTAACAATGCCACAGCCAAAATAAGGTGTCAGACACAACCCAGTCTAAATTGAAATCCATCTTGCAGTTGATTAAAAAGAAAAAAAAAGGTCTTCACATGATAACAACCAGCTTGTACTTCAAATCAGACTATGGTTTGGAGCGAAAAATGGAGCAGATTTTCATAACAGTAGAGAACCTTGTCCAAGTTACACCCCCACTCTCTCGGCCAAGAGGGTTTTAGGACAATCCGCGTTGGGAATTCCCCAAGGCTGCAGCACTTAAAAAGTCAGTGCAATCTTGCCTCCTAGTTTGAAAGTCTTAGTCCGCCACAAAAAGACTAAGGCTGCAGCACTTAAAAACCAGTGCAATCCTGCCTCCTAGTCTGAAAGTCTGTCATGTCAGGAGAGCGGCGTGTCTGTGACGTATTGTCTAGACATACGTCATCACCTACCTTTGACGTCAATAGTAAATGTTACTACAGAAGAGATGTCAATATAGTGAGGTGACATAAATATGACTGTCGTGTCCGATTATGACCAACTGGGGAGGCAACTGCTGTCCACACTATCTGCTATCTGGGTTGGACTCCGATTATATTGGAGAGTGTCTTGCCCAAGTTACACCCCACTCTCTCGTCCAAAAGGGTTCTAGGACAGCGGCGTTGGGGATGTTCCATAAAAAGGCCAACTAGCCCCCACCCAAGGCTGCAGCACTTAAAAACCAGTGCAATCTTGACTCCTTGTTCGAAAGTCACTGTCCTGCACAAAAAGACTGTTGTAAATGAATTTCCATTGGAGTGGAGGAACCTTTGAGCATACAGCTCTCAATTTGCATGTGCATGTTGTATCAGAGTATGGCATTTACGATATTACAGTATGGCACATGCCTGTAAGGTTATGTCAATCTCTATGATGGAGTCTCCCGTCGGACCGACGGATGAGTAGGCAGGCAGGCTTATCTGTCGGTGTGTGTCCTCTTATGGGAGAAGAGGCCGATTCTGGATGCGCAGCACTTCCCACAGGTGTTGCAAGGGAAAACGTCTCCAGAAGTTGAGCCTTGCTTCCTTCGCTCACGCTTCTCCTTTATGGCCAGCGTTTTCTTGTTTCAATCTCTGATACACATACTTATACATACATACATACATGTATGTGGGGTCTTTGCTCAAAGTATTCCTGTGGACGTGCCGACTGTCCGGGATAGGCAAACTGCGCGGGGCCATGGATACTGTTCGTATAAATCGAACCGTTTATCTATCTGTCTGTCTGTCTGTCAGTATCTATCTATCTATCTATCTACCCATCTTTCCATCTCTCTATCTATCTGTGTCTGTCTGTCTGTATCTGTCTGTCTTTCTGTCTGTCTCTATCAATCTGTCTGTCTGTCTCTATCTGTCTGTCTGTCTTTCTGTCTGTCTCTATCTATCTGTCTGTCTGTCTCTATCTGTCTGTCTGTCTTTCTGTCTGTCTCTATCTATCTGTCTATCTGTCTGTCTGTCTCTATCTGCAAGCTCTGTACATCATGTGGAACACGGGTTCAGTCGAATCCTGTCTGTCTCGAGATCTGGGTGTCCTCTCTCTCTCTCTGTTTGTCTGTCTGTCTGTCTGTCTATCGATCTATCCAGTTCTTTCTCATCTGTTTATCTATCTGTCTGTCTATTTACACACACACACACACACACACACACACATCTATCTATATCTATCTATATGTGTTTCCGGGGGGGGGGGGGGGGGGGGGAGCTTTGCACACCATGGAGAACTCGGATTCAGTCGAATCCTGTATGTCTGGAGATCTGTGAGTGTTCCTGCCTCTCTGAATGCCTTTGTCTGTCCATCTGTCCGTCCGTCTGTCTGTCTGTCTGTGTATTTGCTTCTGCCTGTCTGGCCCTTTGCCTCCTCTCCCCTCCCGCCCCCCCCCCCCCCCACCCTCCCTCTCCCTTACTCACCCCCCCCCCTCCCGTCTCCCGCTCCTCAACACGAATAAGGCTGACCTGTCTTGGCATTAAGAATGCTTGTCAAAAAACAACAACAAAAATAGCAAACAAACAAACAAACAAACAAGTCCAATAACTGAGCTGTTGTTGCTAATGATCGGCAGATGGTGCTAAACACATCTGATGGCTCCTCTTCCCTTGACGAGACAGTTGAGATGCTTTGCCTGCAGATTTGCCTGAGACATTTATTTGCACGATACGACACACGGACACACTCGCGCGCGCACAAACACATGGAGAGAGAGAGAGGCAAGTAGCAAGAGAGAGAGAGAGAGGGGAGGGGAGACTTATACACAATAGATAGTTGAAAAGAGAGAGAGGGAGGGATGGGGTTGGGGGAGGGGTGACTTATAAATGATAAATAGTTGACATTTGATCTTCAAAAGAATGCGAATGAGCGTTGTTGTTTTGGCGTTCTGCATCATTCAGATGGAACGGTTTGTATCATGTAATACAGTGTCACATTATGGTGCATAACACGTATCGCTTGGCGAATGTGGTATCACATTATGGCGCATACAGAATCACATGGCGCATGTAGTATCACATCATGGCGCATACAGAATCACATGGCGCATGTAGTATCACATTATGGCGCATAGAGTATCACATTATGCTGCATGCAGTATCACATTATGGCGCATGCAGTATCACATTATGGCGCATGCAGTATCACATTATGGCGCATACAGAATTACATCATGGCGCATACAGAATCACATTATGGCGCATACAGTATCACATCATGGCGCATCATGGCACATACAGAATCACATTATGACGCATGCAGTATCACATCATGGCGCATACAGGATCACATCATGGCGCATTCAGTATCACATCATGGCACATACAGTATCACATTATGGCGCATGCAGTATCACATCATGGCACATACAGAATCACATCATGGCGCATACAGTACCACATCATGGCGCATACAGTATCACATCATGGCACATACAGTATCACATCAGAATCACATTATGGCGCATGCAGAATCACATTATGGCGCATGCAGAATCACATTATGGCGCATGCAATATCACATGGCGCATACAGTATCACATTATGGCGCATGCAGTATCACATCATGGCGCATACAGAATCACATCATGGCGCATACCGAATCACATTATGGCGCATACAGAATTACATCATGGCGTATACAGGATCATATCATGGCGCATACAGGATCATGGCGCATACAGGATCACATCATGGCGCATTCAGTATCACATCATGGCGCATTCAGTATCACATGGCGCATATTGTTTTACATTATGGCGCATTCAGTATCACATCATGGCACATGCAGGGTCACAACATGGCGCATACAGGATCACATCATGGCACATATTGTTTCACATTATGGCGCTCAGAGTATCGCATTGTGGCGCATTCAGTGTCACACCTGAAAACGCAGTGCTGCTTGCGATTGAAACTCATTCTTAGTGGTGGTCGGGGCGGGGGCGGGGGTGGGGTGGGGTGGGGGTGGGGGTTCTGATTCGAGGTAATCCTCCTTTTATCAGTCCGATGAGCGAGTGTTGTATAGATCTGATTAAGATATATTTGTTTCCAACGTTTGTTTTATCGCGGTTGAATGTGTTACTTGAAATGGTGTATCAAAGAAATCAGTCTGTCTCCAACGTTTGGTTTTATCGAGGTTGACTATGTTAATTGAAATGGTGTATCAAAGGAATCAGTCTGTTTCCAACGTTTTTTTGTGTGTGTGTTTTTTTGGGTTTTTTTTTTAATGGAGGTTGAATATGTTACTTGAAATGGTGTATCAAAGAAATCAATCTGTTTCCAACGTTTGTTTTTATCGAGGTTGAATATGTTAATTGAAATGGTGTATCAAAGAAATCAACCTGTTTCCAACGTTTATTTGTGTCGAGGTTGAATATGTTAATTGAAATGGTGTATCAAAGAAATCAACCTGTTTCCAACGTTCGTTTTTATCGAGGCTGAATATGTTAATTGAAATGGTGGTATCAAAGAAATCAACCTGTTTCCAACGTTCGTTTTTATCGAGGCTGAATATGTTAATTGAAATGGTGTTATCAAAGAAATCAAATCTGTTTCCAATGTTTGGTGTTTTTTTTATCGAGGTTTGAAGAGGTGATTGTAGATGGATGTGTTCAAAACAGTACAAAAACAGTTGTAGATGGGTCGTTCATCGTCAGTGTCATTGGTCCCGGAACGTGGTTTGGTCGTGAGGGAGGGAGGTGGGGGAGGGGGGAGTGTGTGTGTGTGTGTGTGGGGGGGGGGGGGGGGGGGGGGGGGGGGAGGGCTGCACAGCTGAGTGCATCACCAACATTCTCCATCTCTGGCGATCGTGGGATGGGGGTGGGTTTGAGTGTCCTGGCAAAGCTCCTGTCTCTGTCAACTCAATAATGTCGTCTGTCTGCCCAGTTATTTCGCCTG
>NC_134901.1:37300471-37305471 GCF_041734735.1 Babylonia areolata | reverse complement strand
AAGCAGGAGATCAAACACGCACGTTAAAGATCCTGCAATCCATGTCAGTGTTCGGTGGGTTTTGGAATCAAGAACATGCCCAGCATGCAAGTCCTCCAAAAACGGAGTATGGCTGCTTACATGGCGGGGTAAAAACGGTCATACACGTAAAAGCCCACTCGTGCACATGCGAGTGAACGTGGGAGTTGCAGCCCACGAACGAAGAAGAAGAAGGAAGAAGGAGGAGGAAGGAGGAGGAGGAAGAAGAAAAAGAACCACCACCACCACCCCTCTCGCGCTCTCTGTCCAAGATAACCAGAACGAAGGTTCCTTTTCTTTTTCTGGCGTCAGTTGTCTGGAACTGAGCCAGTGTAGGATTGGTAAAGAAGTGTGCAGTCACGGACTGCATTAAAGACATTGCAGAAGACGCATCTTTTCTCATCAGGCTTCGATCTGTCTGCTTACCCCCCCCCCCCCCCCCCCCCCCCCTCCACGTCCCCTCCTCTCTCTCTCCACCTTCTGTTACCTCCTTCCAGCCTCTCTCTCTCTCTCTCTCATCCACTCTCTCGCACTCTCTTATCTCACACACACACACTCTTTCTTTTTCACATTCTGTCTGTCTGTCACACACACACACACACACACACACACACACACACACACACACACACACACACACACACTCACTCACACTAACTCTCTCTCTCTCTCTCACTCGCTCACTCACTCACTATCTCACACTCACTGTCTCACACACACACACACATACACACATTTTTCTCACTCTCTCTGTCTCTCTGTCTCTGTCTGTCTCTGTCTAGGTCTCTCTCTCTCTCACTCTGTCTCTCTCACACACACGCACACACACACACTCTCTCTCTCTCTCACACACATTCACTCCCTATCACTCTCTCTCTCTCTCTTACTCTTTCACATTCTCTCCCTCTCTCTCACTCACTCTCTCTCTCTCTCTCGCTCTATTTCACACTTACTATCTCACGCACATATACACACATTCTCTCACTCACACACACACACACACACACACACACACACTCTCTCTCTCTCTCTCTCTCTCTCTCTCTCTCTCTCTCTCTCTCTCTCTTTCACACACACACACTGCAGATACAATGCCCAATGTACAAGCTTGAAATCGAAGATGAAAACCATGTTTTGTTGGTCTGTTCGGCTTATGTAGCTTTACGCAACGACTTCTTTCCGGCTGAGTCCGAGACTACATAATTTGCCTGCACTGATGGGAGCTGATGACGACGAGACCGTGTCAAAGCTTTCTCGCTTTCTGAAAAGAGTTTTTTTTTAAATTGCGCTTAGAGCGTACACGCTCCAACTTGCATCGTAGCATTCCTTTCTGATGATACTCGTGTTGTTGGTGTGAATTATCCTCTGCTACGCTACATGACAATGTCTGTCTACTTGAAAATGATTTTTTCTTTCCTTTTAACGCTGAATGACCTATCACCCCCCCCCCCCCCCCCCCCAACTCCCCATTGAAATAAGCCTTATGTGTTTCTTCAATAAAACATCATCATCATCTCTCACACACTCACTATCTCTCTCTCTCTCTCACTCACTATCTCTCTCTCTCTCTCACGCACACCCACACACGCACACACACACACACATACACGCACGCACGCACGCACACACACGCGCGCGCGCGCGCGCGCTCGCTCTGTGTGTGTGTGTGTGTCTCTCTCTCTCATACACTCACTCTATCACACACACACACACACACACACACACACACACACACACACACACACACTCCCGCTCCTTCACTCTCTCTCTTTCTCTCTCTCTCACACACACACACGCACGCACACACACACTCCCTCTCTCTCTAGCTCTGCCTGTCTGACTCTTTCCGTCCTTCTGTCTCTCGCACCCCTCCCCCCCCCCCCCCCCCCCCCCCTGTCTTTCTCTCTTTCTGGCGGGCGTTTAATTAAGATGTGGGATAAACGAGGAAAGCGAATGGGAGACGAAAGACCGGGAGGAAAATCTCAGAGCAGTGAAAGGAATGAAAAAGAGGTCGATAAGTCCACGTCTGTGTGTGTCTGAAGTCTTAACTCACCCAGGACGGCCAGTCCTCTCCTCTCCTCTGCCCTACAGAGACCGCCTCGGACTTCCTCCACTGGGTGTCTGAATGACCAAACCTTTTGCTTCCGTCGTCAGAAATGCGGTATTGGTTCTCTACATGCACCTATTCAGTATAAGAGCCTTCCGCTTGTGATATTTTGATGATGTTAATTGCGGTGAAACGGTGTCATCCTCGTCGTTTTCGCCCGTTCGTATGGAGAGGGTTAACAGGTGGCTGTTTGGTCAAGACATCTGACTTGATCTTTTCTACTTTTCTTTCTTCTACAATAAGAAGTTAACGTTTCTGCGTGTGTTTAGTCATGAATCGGCTACTTGTATACTTTGAGAGACTGCATTTGTGAAGATGTTAGCCAACGGCTGAAAAATGATGAAATTTGATTTTTTACATTATTATTTTTGTTTTTGTTTTTTTGTGCTGCCCTATCATCTGCACCGTTTCAGTGGCATTACTCCCATGCCGCTCATTCCGAGTCCCCCATATACGGCCACACCCGGCTTCGTCTGTCGCAGTCCCAGCATCGGCAGTCCACAGGGAACCATCGATGTTAGGTCGCCAGCAGGCCCCACACCAGAGGTAACCCTGCACTGCTGCTGAGTCACTTCGGTGGCGTTCAGTGGTGCCTTATTCTGATTTAACGTACTTAGGACACCTGCTAAGCCTAGCCTCCTACTGACGACAATAATGGCTTTGTCGCGGAGCCAGACTGAGTGAGCGTCTCCCCCAGAGTGGAGACTGCCACCACGTCCCTCCAACGGCAGTCCCCTATGAATCCGCCAACACTGAAGACCTTGGCAGGACTCAGAAAAAGGATGATTTGTGCACTTAGTATTTTTCCAAATGCGCTAGCATCTACGAAATCACGCCACGTGTGACTTAATAGCTATTTCTTAAGCGGATTTTGTGTATGTTTGTGTGTGTGTGTGTGTGTGTGTGTGAGAGAGAGAGAGAGAGTGAGAGAGAGAATGTGATTGCTCATTGCGTTTTTGCTGTGTAGTTTTGGAGGGCCTGTTTCGAGTGCGTGAAGGTCTTGTATCCACTACTCCCTCCCCATCTCCCTCCAACCAGCACCCCTAGCATACCCCCCCCCCCACCCCTGCCCCGCACCCTACCCCTCCCCCCCCCCCACCCCCGAAAAAAACAACAAAAACTAGCAAAAAAGAAAAAGAAAAGAAAAAACCAAAAACAAACAAAAAGCAACAACACCGGCTGTTCTGAATGTCAATTGAATGTCGTTGATTATTATAATAATTGAAAAAAATTTAAAGTGTAACGACATAAAGTCATAATTTCTGCACTATTGTGCAATGGCTTACACATGTGGTTATTTGCAATACTCTCTCTTCTACCGAGCTTTGTATAACAAGGGAAAACTTCGCGATAGGCTAGCCGCGAGCGAGGATCTCCGCTCGCGCGGTGCTGTTGGGCGAGTGACCAGTGTCCTAATAAGCTCAGATTTGATGCTGCCTGTTGTTACACCGCGGACGTGTAGGACTGTCAGTCCCCTTTGTGACCCCACGATGCTCGTGTCTTTCCTGCCAGTTGGGGGCTGTGGTCCTTTCGTGCGGGTTTGGGGTAATTAGATACCGGAAGTGTCCTTCCAGACTTGTCGCCCATTGGATGGGACCTTTGGTCTGGTCTTTTATTTGTGTAGTCGCGGGGGGAGGGGAGGGGTTTGGGGGGTGGGGATGAGGTGGGTGTTGGGGGTGAGCTCGCTACGTGCGCACGGACACTCACCAACACACACACACACACACACACACACACACACACACACACACCGACACACACACACACACACACACACACCGACACACACACACACACACACACACACACACACCGACACACACACACACACACACACACACACACACACACACACCGACACACACACACACACACACACACAAAATCAAAGCAAAAAAAATCTCTCTGTCTTGCTGTCGCTCTCTTTCTCTCACACTCACACTCTCTTTCTCTCTCTCCCTCTCTCTCTCTCTCTCTCTCTCTCTCTCACACACACACACACACACACACACACACACACACAAACACACACACACACACTCTCTCTCTCTCTCACACACACTGTCTGTCTCACTCACTCTTTCTTTCCCTCTCGCTCCCTCTCTCTTCTCTTCTCTCCCTTCTCGGCAAGAAGCTGTCAGAACTGGAAAAGAACTAGATTTGCACCCAGCTTTTGAAAGAAGGCAAAATGCTCTCCCCCCCCCCCCTTCTCCCTCTGTCTCTGTGTGTGTCTTTCGCTATATACGAGGGTCATTCAATAAATAAGGTGAATTTTTCGGTATAAGGACTTCTAATACAGATAGAAGCTTACTTCTTTTTTTTTTTTTCAACGTAGTCTCCCAGCACTGTCACACACTTTTCCCATCTGTGCACAAGCTTCCGTATTCCCTCAGCGTAAAAATCTTTGGACTGATGTCTCAGCCAGTCGCTCACAACACTTTTGACTTCATCGTCACTTTCAAACTGCTCCGTCCTTCTTTAAACAATTTCGCCCACTTGTAGACATTTTTTCGGCTGAAACACGTGGCACCATACACAGTTGACATTCTCCTATGAATTTCAACTGGTTTGCACCCTTCAGCAACCAAAAACTTGATAACTGACCGCTGTTCAATCCTGGAGCATGCTTCTTGGTCGGCCATCTTTGTTAATCGCCAAAACTCTCAAAGTTTTTTTTAATCTGCAAAACAAATTAAATCCATGTGAAAAAGAAGTGAAACCAAAAAAATTCTTAAAAAAAAGTAAGCTTCTATCTGTATTAGAAGTCCTTATACCGAAAAATTCACCTTATTTATTGAATGACCCTCGTATGTCTCTCTCCCTTCCTTCCTCCCTCTCTCTCTCTCTCTCGCTCTCTCTCTCTCTCTACCCCCCC
>NC_134901.1:37290471-37295471 GCF_041734735.1 Babylonia areolata | reverse complement strand
TTTCCAGTCAAACTTAGGAGAAAGGGCGAGAGCGGGAATCGAATCGAACCCACACCCTCACGGACTCTCTGTATTGGCAGCTGAGCGTCTTAACCATTCTGCCACCTTCCTCCTTGATGAGATACTAACGAACACTGTTGTCAGTGATAACGTCAGGTGGTTCTCGGACGGACTGTCAATCTGAAGTAGCCAGTCTTGAGTCTTGGGTGACTTGTGTTTTCAGCGTTGGAGCACTTTAGTGTCTCGGCTGGCCTTGTGGAGCAAGTCCGGTCTAGGATCTTTGGATTGGGGGAACCGAAGACTGCTGGTGCACGCGGCGCTGACCAGAGTAGAACCACGTGGTGACTTTGAGGTATGTATGTAGGTAGGTAGGTAGGTAGGTAGGTAAGGTTTAGTTTAAAGGAATGGTGAGATCAGTGAGTTGCGAGAAATGTAATGTTAAGCTTTAATACTCGGCGTTCGCCGTCATGAGGATTATCTAGTGCGTGAAATTCTCTGGTTTTTTGTTGTTGTTGTTGTTTTTGGGGGGCCTCTCACTTTCTCTCTCACTCTCTCTCTTTTTCTGTGTGTGTGTGTGTGTGTGTGTGTGTGTGTGTGTGTGTGTGTGTGTGTCTTTGTGCTATTGTAACTGATGTAGATTAGCAAGGACAGGTTGGAAGAATGGGCCATGCCCAAAAATCTTAATCCTTGAATTAAAAAAAAAAAAAAACGTTTTGAGTTCTGAGTTCTCTCTCTGTCTCTTTCTCTCTGTCTCTCGCTCTCTCTCTGTCTCTCACTCTCTCTCTCTTTCTCTCTCTCTCTCTCTCTCTCTCTCTCTCTCTCTCTCTCGCTCTCTCACTCTCTCTCTCTCTTTCTCTCTCTCGCTCTCTCACTCTCTCTCTCTCTCTGAAACGATTTATGACCATGGATGGTCCTTATGATGTTTGCTTTTTGGGGTTTTTTGTTGTTGTTGTTTTTGTTTGATTTTTTTCTTTCCCTTTTCTTGCATACAGTTGTTGCAGTGTGTGTTTCGTTTTATTTTGTTTTATTTAGTTTTTTGTAACCCTCCGTGTCAGAATGGTTGTAAATGCTTTTGACAGTAAATTATGTCATGTCTTTTGTTCTTTCACACTCCCTTCCTCTGTCTCTTGTCTCTGTCTCCGTGTGTGCCTCTCTCTCTCTCTCTATGTCTGTCTCTCTGTCTCCGTCTCTCTATATCAGTATAAATGTATGTGTGTGTGTGTGTTTTCTTCAGCTTAACGTCTATTCACTATAAGTGTTTTTAGACGGAAAGGAGTAAAGTAGTGTATAAAGGAAAGGGAATGCATGTGAATATTAGGGTAGTAAAAAAAAAAAGAAGAAAAAAGGTTTATGTTATGTATCAGAGGAAAAGTATATTATAAGAAAAAGTCTAAAGAGGTTGTGGTGTGTATTGAATGAGTATGAGTGTGTGTGTGTGTGTGTGTGTGTGTGTGTGTGTGTGTGTGTGTGTGTGTGTGTGTGTGTGTGTGTGTGTGTTTCTCCATCGCAGTTATCATGCGAGTAAACTATCTCTCTCTCCCCTCTCTCACCACTCCCTTTCCTATCCTCCTTCTCTCTCTCTCTCTCACTTCCCTTACTACCACCTCCCCCCCCCACTCTCCTGTCCTTTAAGCAGATTCACATGTTATATAGCAACCCCCTCCCCTCCCAGTCGACCACAAACTCCCGCCCACTGGTTACCACTATAACTCACAGGCGGTTTGTCTTGTCGGGGAGCTATTTCGGACTAATGAAAATCGCCCAGAATACATTCTCGGCCCAACTATGGCCAGACGACGATGTCCTTTTTGTTTGACCTGAAGCTGACCCTCCACACGGGGTGTGGGTGGGGGGATGAGAGAGCAGGTTGAATGGCATGATGAGATGACCCTTGACAGACTTTCCAGGTGCCAGACGACATGGCGTTCAGACCGGTGAAAGACTTTTTTTCTGGTGTCAAAATGACATGGTGATAATGATGACCAGTGACAGACTTGTTTTCTGACCTCCTGATAAGACGATTTGACAGTTTTCTGGCGCAGAATGACATGGGAATATGGCCAGTGTCATAATGTTTTTGATGCGAAATAACACGGTGACACTAGTGATTTTTCTGGTGCAAAATGACATGGTGTTTAGACCAGTTACAGACTGTTTTATGGTGTAAAATGACGTGGTGATATGACCAGTGACAAACTGTTCTTTGGTGCAAAATGACATGGTGATAATTATGACCAGTGACAAACTGTTCTTTGGTGCAAAATGACATGGTGATAATTATGACCAGTGACAAACTGTTCTCTGGTGCAAAATGACGTGATAATTATGACCAATGACAAACTGTTCTTTGGTGCAAAATGACGTGATAATTATGACCAGTGACAAACTGTTCTTTGGAGCAAAATGACTTGGTGATAATTATGACCAGTGACAAACTGTTCTTTGGTGCAAAATGACGTGATAATTATGACCAGTGACAAACTGTTCTTTGGTGCAAAATGACGTGATAATTATGACCAGTGACAAACTGTTCTTTGGTGCAAAATGACGTGATAATTATGACCAGTGACAAACTGCTCTTTGGTGCAAAATGACATGGTGATAATTATGACCAGTGACAAACTGTTCTTTGTTGCAAAATGACGTGGTGATAATTATGACCAGTGACAAACTGCTCTTTGGTGCCAAATGACATGGTGATAATTATGACCAGTGACAAACTGTTCTTTGGTGCCAAATGACATGGTGATAATTATGACCAGTGACAAACTGTTCTTTGGTGCAAAATGACATGGTGATAATTATGACCAGTGACAAACTGTTCTTTGGTGCAAAATGACGTCGTGATAATTATGACCAGTGACAAACTGTTCTTTGGTGCAAAATGACTGGTGATAATTATGACCAGTGACAAACTGTTCTTTGGTGCAAAATGACATGGTGATAATTATGACCAGTGACAAACTGTTCTTGGTGCAAAATGACGTGGATAATTATGGCCAGTGACAAACTGTTCTTTGGTGCCAAATGACATGGTGATAATTATGACCAGTGACAAACTGTTCTTTGGTGCCAAATGACATGGTGATAATTATGACCAGTGACAAACTGTCCTTTGGTGCAAAATGACATGTGATAATTATGACCAGTGACAAACTGTTCTTGGTGCAAAATGACATGGTGATAATTATGACCAGTGACAAACTGTTCTTTGGTGCAAAATGACATGGTGATAATTATGACCAGTGACAAACTGTTCTTTGGTGCAAAATGACATGGTGATAATTATGACCAGTGACAAACTGTTCTTTGGTGCAAAATGACATGGTGATAATTATGACCAGTGACTAACTGTTCTTTGGTGCAAAATGACATGGTGATAATTATGACCAGTGACAAACTGTTCTTTGGTGCAAAATGACATGGTGATAATTATGACCAGTGACAAACTGTTCTTTGGTGCAAAATGACATGGTGATAATTATGACCAGTGACAAACTGTTCTTTGGTGCAAAATGACATGGTGATAATTATGACCAGTGACAAACTGTTCTTTGGTGCAAAATGACATGGTTATAATTATGACCAGTGACAAACTGTTCTGTGGTGCAAAATGACATGGTGATAATTATGACCAGTGACAAACTGTTCTTTGGTGCAAAATGACATGGTGATTATGACCAGTGACAAACTGTTCTTTGGTGCAAAATGACATGGTGATAATTATGACCAGTGACAAACTGTTCTTTGGTGCCAAATGACATGGTGATAATTATGACCAGTGACAAACTGTTCTTTGGTGCCAAATGACATGGTGATAATTATGACCAGTGACAAACTGTTCTTTGGTGCAAAATGACATGGTGATAATTATGACCAGTGACAAACTGTTCTTTGGTGCAAAATGACATGGTGATAATTATGACCAGTGACAAACTGTTCTTTGGTGCCAAATGACATGGTGATAATTATGACCAGTGACAAACTGTTCTTTTGGTGCAAAATGACGTGGTGATAATTATGACCAGTGACAAACTGTTCTTTGGTGCAAAATGACATGGTGATAATTATGACCAGTGACAAACTATTCTTTGGTGCAAAATGACGTGATAATTATGACCAGTGACAAACTGCTCTTTGGTGCAAAATGACATGGTGATAATTATGATCAGTGACAAACTGTTCTTTGGTGCAAAATGACATGGTGATATTATGACCAGTGACAAACTGTTCTTTGGTGCCAAATGACATGGTGATAATTATGATCAGTGACAAACTCTCTTATGGTGCAAAATGACATGGTGATAATTATGACCAGTGACAAACTGTTCTTTGGTGCAAAATGACATGGTGATAATTATGACCAGTGACAAACTGTTCTTTGGTGCAAAATGACATGGTGATAATTATGACCAGTGACAAACTCTTTTATGGTGCCAAATGACATGGTGATAATTATGACCAGTGACAAACTGTTCTTTGGTGCAAAATGACATGGTGATAATTATGACCAGTGACAAACTGTTCTTTGGTGCAAAATGACATGGTGATATGACCAGTGACAAACTGTTCTTTGGTGCAAAATGACATGGTGATATGACCAGTTACCACAAAGGTGGTGATAGCAGTGTCAACATTGTGACACTTTTGGACCGGAAAGGTGGTGATGGCAGTGTCAACATTGTGACACTTTTGGACCGCAAAGGTGGTGATGGCAGTGTCAACATTGTGACACTTTTGGACCGCAAAGGTGGTGATGGCAGTGTCAATATAGTGCCACTTTTGGACCACAAAGGTGGTGATGGCAGTGTCAATATTGTGACACTTTTGGACTGCAAAGGTGGTGATGGCAGTGTCAACATTGTGACACTTTTGGACCGCAAAGGTGGTGATAGCAGTGTCAATATTGTGACACTTTTGGACCGGAAAGGTGGTGATGGCAGTGTCAATATTGTGACACTTTTGGACCGGAAAGGTGGTGATGGCAGTGTCAATATTGT
>NC_134901.1:37277971-37282971 GCF_041734735.1 Babylonia areolata | reverse complement strand
TTCTTTTTCTTTTTCTGCTTCTTCTTCTTTTCCTCTTCGGGCGTGTACATATACACACATACACACGCGCACGCACACACACACACACACACACACACTCTCTCTCTCTCTCTCTCTCTCTCTCTCTCTCTGTTCACTTGTTCTGTCGTTGTGATGATTTAAGACAGAAACATTTTTACAAAAAGAAAATGTGGAGAAACTTCAAGTATATCCCACAGAGTGTTTTTTTTTGTGTGTGTGTGATTTGAAAACATTCAAACAGCTTAGCAAAATGTATTTACCATAGCTTGGGACTGCTAAGGGAGACTCCGGGAAACTGATCTCACATACTAAGGTTTCCTCGCGAAAACCAGTTCCTAGCATGCATGAACGCCATTCGATTTATGTTGCCACTGTTTTCATTGATTCGTTGATGGAACTGTATGTGAATCGATTGTGAAGATAGTTAAATTGACAAACGGTACTTGAATTCTCTCTCTCTCTCACTCTGTCTCTATCTGTCTGTCTGTCTGTCTGTGTCTGTCTCTCTCTGACTACCAAATCGGGTCGATGGCCTCGAGTTAATTTAAATATGAACCTATGCAGTAGACCACGAAGAGTGTGCGTATACATACCGATAGATATTGTTTTGTATTCCTTAAGAAGTGCAGAAGAATGTTGTGAAAAGCGTGAATGTGTAGGAAGGGGGGGGGGTGGAGGGGGAGGAAGCGTGTTTTCCACTTGGTGATATGAGCATGTTGCTTAAGTCATTAAACCATTTTGAGTTTTGAGTCTTATGTTCACTTGCTGAAGAATGGCTCTGTTTACAGTATTCGTAAACTCTGCGTTTATTTAATGCCCTGAAGGTGCGACAGGAATTCTTTGACAGCAGTGAAGAAGTTTAGAATCGGTTTACAACGCGCAAGAAGCACTTTTGTTCTGCAGGTTTTAAGTTAGTGTGTAGTGAACATTTTGTTGTCGCTGCGTGATCACCATGTTGTGTACTTTTGACCTCTTTCTAGGGCCCGAAGGCCATTTGCTGGCTGGCTGCTGGAGATGAAAGTGTTCGTTCTTGTTCTCTCTCTCTCTCTCTCTCTGTCTCTCTCTGTCTCTCTGTCTCTGTCTCTCTCTCTCTCTCTCTCTCTCTCTCTCTGTCTGTCTCTCCCCTGTTATTGCTATGTGTTTTTTTTTTTTAATTAGACTTACTGTTTTATATTCACATTAGTATAGTTGGTTGGTTTTTTTAACATGCACAGTGTATGCTTATGTGTGTGTAAGTGTGCGTGTGCGAGAGAGAGCGCGAGAGAGCGTGTGTCTGTGTATGTGTGTGTTCTGTTTTTCTTTTCTTTTTTTCTTTTTTTCGTTTTTTTTCTTTTTTGTTTTGTTTTGTTTTTGTTTGTTTGGGTTTTTTTTATGTCGAATATTAATACCATGCTTGTGCCTCTGTGTGTGTGTGTGTGTGTGTGTGTGTGTGTGTGTGTGTGTGTGTTACTTTACCGTGCTTATGCCTGTATGTAGTATAGTATTCGCATTCTATGACATTAAGTAGCATTGTGTAGTGCATGCAGTGACATATATATTGTAGTTTTGTGTAGTGTAGACCCTGTTTCAGGGCGGGGACTGGATGAGAAAAAAAAAAAAGCGCGCCAGTGCTTATCTATTATCCTCTATAATAAAGAATTTTTCTTATCTTGTCTTGTCTCTCTCTGTCTCTCGCTCGCTCGCTCTCTCTCTCTCTCTCTCTCTGTCTCTCTCTCTCTCTCTCTCTCTCTCTCTCTCTCTCTCTCTCGCTTTCTCTCTGTTTCTCTGTGTCTGTGTGCGCGCACACGTGTTTGGATGCATGTGCTTGTGAGTCACCCAGCAATATGTTGCCCGTCTGCTCCTCGACAACCCCCGCCCCCCGCCCCACCTCCAACCCCTACCCTACACATATACGTTGCTGTTTTGATGTTTAAATGGCCTTTTATCATAATCTGACGATTATCTTTTCAAGCTGTGGAAAGTGTTCTTGATATGAAACCGATGGCTGTGAAATGGTGTCGGTGTGGTGGTCGATAATGTAGCATTTCGCTTTTTTACTCAGCAGTGCAGCCACGAGATAGCCATCTGTATGGTAAAGGAGATAGCCATCTGCATGGTAAAGGAGATGGCCATCTGCATGGTAAAGGCGTAGTGGTCATGGACAAGGTGTGACGCTATTATCACTCGTGATGTTTTACGAATTCTGTCTGCCTACCTGCCTGCCTCTCTCTCTCTCAATTAAAACGGTCTGTTCAACCGGTCACGAGTCACGGAAGCACCAATAAATACCACCTTCCAGTTTGTCCGGATTTCCGGAGTTTCTCCGGGTCGGCACACCTTTTATAACGCCGGACGTGCTATTTCCGTCGGCACCAGATTGCTACAACCTTTAACGCAAACACCTCCAGTTTCCAGGAAACCTTTTTTTTTTTTTTTGTCACAGGTTGACTAATTAATGTCGGGAAGGCGCAGAGTTTATCGATCTCTTGTTCGTCGAACTCTTTGGGGTTCACCGATCTCTTGAGTTCATCGATCTGTCCGGGGTTCACCGATCTCTTGGAGTTCATTGATCTCTTGGGGTTCATCAATCTCTTGAAGTTCATCGATCTCTCGATCGAAGTTCATCATTTTCTTGGGGTTCATCGTTCTCTTGGGGTTCATCGATCTCTTGAAGTTCATCGATCTCTTAGAGTTCGTCGATCTCTTGGGGTTCATTGATCTTTTGGGATTCATTGATCTTTTGAAGTTCATCGATCTCTTAGGGTTCATCGATCTCTTGAGGTTCATCGATCTCTTAGAGTTCGTCGATCTCTTGGGGTACTTTGATCTCTATGGGTTCATCTATCTCTTGGAGTTCATCGATCTCTTGGGGTTCATCGATTTCTTATGGTTCATCGATCTTTTGAAGTTCATCGATCTCTTAGGGTTCACTGATCTCTTGGACTTCGTCAGTCTCTTGGGGTACTTTGATCTCTATGTGTTCATCAGTCTTCTGGAGTTCATCGATCTCTTATCGATGTCCTGAAGTTCATCGACCTCATATCGATATATTGGAGTTCGTCAATCTCTTGAGTTCAACGATCTTTTGGCTGGTGCCCTTTAGGTCACGTTGTTCAGGGCTGAGGTCTTGAGATAAAAACGAGTATCGTCCCATAGCGCTCATGAGCAGCGCTGGTCCACACTCTGAATATCCCGTCATGCCGGCCATTGTGTTCAAGGTCAGGTTCCACACAATGCTGGCCGATTTTCTAGGTCAAGTGAGTCGTGAGAAAAACAAGAGGCTGTGGTAGTTCGACGTTTGCTCATCGTCATTGAGGAGGGAGGGGAAAGGGGTTTAGGAAAGTTAGGAATTATGATGTTTGTCAATGTTTCTGTTTTTTGTAAATGGAAGTGTACGTACTCCGCATGCACCAGGAGTGTGGAAGACACTGTAAGGGAGAGAACCAGTGTCAAGAGCAGAGAATACTGGCTGAATGGTTTCAAAAATGAGGTGGTTGTAGTTGGTAGGACACCAGTCAATGATTTGCTCGTAATTTCCTACCTTTTTTTTTTTTTTAAATATACAAGTGGGTTGGAAGAAGAAACCCTATTACATTCAGACTAGACGTCATCATCAGCCTTCAGTCTCAAACATTCACATTCAAGTAAAGGGTTGGGGGCCCGAGGGGGTGCGGGGGACGGGGGTGGTGGTGGATAAAAGGTGAAAACCCAGCACGTTTAATTATGGTTTATGATGCATGTTCGTTACGGTGGAAGACAAAACCGTAAAAGCCTAGCAACACATGCGTATAAGCTTGTGTGTATTGTGGATACACAGTAAGAGGATGAATGTTTTATTTCTTTGGTTGGTGATGTGGACACATCGTATGAATTGTACTGATAGGTAGTTACCGATGACATACTGTGTGCAGTGGACTGATTGCTAGGTATTGTGGCCACATTGCATGCAGTAGACTTATTGCTAGGTAATGTGGACACATTGCATGCAATTGACTAATTGCTAGATAATGTGGACAAATCGCATGCGATGGACTGATTGCTAGGTATTGTGGACACATTGCATGCAGTGGACTAATTGCTAGGTATTGTGGACACATTGCATGCAGTAGACTTATTGCTAGGTAATGTGGACACATTGCATGCAATGGACTAATTGCTAGATAATGTGGACAAATTGCATGCGATGGACTGATTGCTAGGTATTGTGGACACATTGCATGCAATGGACTAATTGCTAGGTATTGTGGACACATTGCATGCGATGGACTGATTGCTAGGTATTGTGGACACATTGCATGCAATGGACTGATTACTAGGTATTGTGGACACATTGCATGCAATGGACTGATTACTAGGTATTGTGGACACATTGCATGCGATGGACTGATTGCTAGGTATTGTGGACACATTGCATGCAATGGACTGATTACTAGGTATTGTGGACACATTGCATGCAATTGACCGATTGCTAGGTATTGTGGACACATTGCATGCAATGGACTTATTGCCAGGTAATGTGGACACATCGCATGCAGTAGACTTATTGCCAGATAATGTGGACACATTGCATGCAATGGGCATCGTTGTTTTCAGTGACACTCGGTACCAAGATGGCGGACAAGGCAGAGCTGATCAGTGAAATGAAGCAGCGCATCGCTCACTTACCTCCCTTGCCCGACGAGCCAGAGTTCACCACTTCGGAGGAAACGTGAGTTGGCCTCTGTTCGTTCGTTCGTTCGTTTGTTTGTTAGTTCGTTCGTTCATGATTTCTGTCAGTTTAGTCAGACAGGCAGTCTTTTTCTTCATTTTTTTTTTTTTTTTTTTTTTTATCTTCCTGCTTTCTAATAATTTAAATCCTGTACTTTGACACCTCTTCTTTAATCTGATACGAGGAATAAGATCAGCTGTAAGTCTAATATCTCAGTTTTAGCGACGCGCCATAATTTTGCTGGACGTGTAAATCGTAAACGTCTTGGAATGTCATAATTCGGGTCGAACAG
>NC_134901.1:37250471-37275471 GCF_041734735.1 Babylonia areolata | reverse complement strand
TGTTTGTGTTGCGCGCGCGCGCGTGTGTGTGTGTGGTGTGTGTGTTGTGTATGTGTGTGTGCGTGCGTGCGTGTACGTGTGTGTGTGTGTGTGTGCGACACACAGACTGATCCGGTTCCTCAAGTCCCGGGACTGGAAGGTGGAGGAGGCGGCGCGCATGTTGATTGACAGCATCGAGTATCGCCGTGCGACACGCCCCCAGACCCTGGACTGTTCCTGGTGCCACAACAGACCTGGCTACCACTCCATGGTCAGTCTGTGGGGGGTCGGGGGTGGGGGTGGGGGGGGAGAGGGGGTGTTGGGGAGACGTGGGGACGAGGGTGGAGTGGGGGTGTTGGATGGGTGAGTGGATGTGTGTGTGTGTGTTCTTCAGTTTGCGTCATGTTAACTCACTCAGTACGGCCAGTCCTCTCTTCTCCTCTACACAGACCCCTCGGATGTCCAGTGGGTGTCTCAATGACCCAACCTTTAGCTTCCGTCGTCAGAATTGTGGTATTCTTTGTCAACATTCACCTCTTCAATATAAGAGCCTTCCGCTTGCAATATTTTGATGGTGGTAATTGGGGTGAAACGCTGTTAACGTCGTCTCTTTCGCCGTTCGTATGGAGAGAGTTAACGTCTGTCCACATAATGTGATTTTAGAACGGGTTTGTGTGTGTGTGTGTGTGTGTATGAACGCGCGCGTGTGTGTGTGTGTGTACGTGTGTATGTGCGCCTGCGAGTGTGTGTGTGTGTGTGTGCATTTGTGTGCGTGTCCGTGCGCGCGTGCGTGCGTTTGTATGTGTACGTGTGTGGGTGTTGGGGACGGAGAGAGAAAGAGAGAGAGGACTAGGGAAAAAAAAATTTGGTGGCATTATTTCTGCTTAGAGAAAAGTGAGTATACTTCATCATAAATGAGCAACCCCATTTTTTTTTTTAATTTCTATTTATAAATATATACAGCACTCTCGTGACCGAAGACTGATGTCACATTCAGATACACCGACTGAAATGAATAACATTAACAAATAGTAAAGGGTGGTAACTCTCTCCATTACACAAGGCACACACAACTTCAAGTCAGTGCTGCTTACGCTACCGATTCAGCCAGCACACAGGTAAACAAAAAGGTACATTGGAACAAACCCAGACACTTCCTCTATTATTTGTATAATTTGAAATGAATGACAGTTCTAATGAGGATGTGATTGTCGTTCCTGTAATAATCCCTGCCCCTGGAGATCATCATTAATCATTACACAAAATACGTTTTCATCTACCCCTTTCCATAGTGGGTTTTTTTTTTTCTCTCTCTCTCTCTTCAGGTATACAAAATGAAATGTATGCGCATCTGTTCTTTTGTACTATTTGTTTAACGCAAAGCGCTTTGAGAGGTTTTAAAGTGCTATCTAATTGTCGTGGTGGTAGTAGTAGCAGCAGTAGTAGTGGTGGTAGTAGTAAGTGTTCGTACACACGGGGCGCAAGTTTCTATTTTCAAGTTCAAATGATCATGTGATATCGTTATGCCCATTAACTGATTGACTGCCTTTGCACGCAGCACCTGCGTCATTTGTGACGTCACTGATGACATCATCAAGAGAAGGGAGAGTCTGGTGGAGGAGAGAGAAAATAATCTCGGTCTGTATCAGGACCTAAGAACTCGTGAAGCACAGGAAGACAAACATTCTCACAGACGAAGAATTAGAACTCAGCTGGAAACAGAGGATGGGCTTACAGTTCCAAGAACAAGTTATTTTGGGCTGGCACAGCAGAAGATTGCACTTAAAGTCTTGCATTGAATGAGACGTGTCAGCTCGGCATGCTGTGATGAGTCTGTGACTTTTTTGTCCCCCCCACCCCCCACTCCACGTTGCAAAAACTGGGAGCAGGCAAAGAAAGATCACCCCCCCCCCCGCCCCCTCCACGTTGCAAAACTGGGAGCAGGCAAAGAAAGATCCCCCCCCCCCTCCACGTTGCAAAACTGGGAGCAGGCAACGAAAGATCCCCCCACCTCCACGTTGCAAAATTGGGAGCAGGCAACGAAAGATCTCCCCCCCCCCCACCTCCACGTTGCAAAACTGGGAGCAGGCAACGAAAGATCCCCCCCCCCCTCCACGTTGCAAAACTGGGAGCAGGCAAAGAAAGATGCCCCCACCTCCACGTTGCAAAACTGGGAGCAGGCAACGAAAGATCTCCCCCCCCCCCCCCACCACCTCCACGTTGCAAAACTGGGAGCAGGCAACGAAAGATCCCCCCCCCCTCCACGTTGCAAAACTGGGAGCAGGCAAAGAAAGATCCCCCCCCCCCTCCACGTTGCAAAACTGGGAGCAGGCAAAGAAAGATTGAGCTCCCTTGATATTTGGAAAGAGGCAGTTAATTAACCAGTTGTTGTTGTTGTTTTTTTAATTATGTTCTATGCTTTTGTGTAGTAGTCAAATCTTTTTTCTTCTTTTTGTATGTAAATGGTTGTGTGTGAGTGTGGGAGTAGTTTCATTTTTGAAAGTCATGTGTGTAAAATGTTTATTGTAAAGCGCTTTGAGATCCCTCTTTGGGGTGAATGCGGTTAACAAGTATCCATCAGTAGAAGAATAAGTAGTAGTAGCTGTAGTTGTTGTGGTAATAGTGGTAGTAATGTTAGTATCAGTATGCGTACTGATATTAGATGCTGGCATTGTACCAGCAGATTGTAAACGATAATACAAAACAAACAAAAGTTTTTAAAAAAAAAAGAAAGAAAGAAAACGAAAAAAAAGAAATACCGAGTCACCAATATTGACCGGAAGGATACAGGAAACGAATGATGAGCGCCCAATAGCAGCCGTTCAGTCGGCTCTACCCAGGTAGGCAGCCTGTTGTGTAAAATTACTCCGTGTTTGTAAAAGCGCTTAGAGCTTGGTCTCCGACCGAGGATAGGCGCTATATAAAGGTATCCGTATCAATCAGTCAATCAAAAACCCGAACAGCTAGCTGCAGACCGAATTCGGAGCATGTAACATCCAAACCGAAAGGTCTTTCACAGCAGCAGAGCCATGCGGCCAGAACACGGAACAATAACAAACGAACACGATAAATTGTCTCTCTCCCCCCCCCCCTCCCCCCGCGCCCCTACCACCACCACCACCACCAACACCCTCCCCATTTGTGGGGTAATAAAGCTGTTCAGAGAAACAAATGGCTCAATAAACGAACCAATCAAACTTCGCCTGATTCAGGCTCCTTGTTGCGACTAAATGGGGGAAAGGCGAACTGCAATAATCGAGACAGTAAAATCTAGTCCCCCCCCCCCCCCAACAGACAGCAAACATGTTTGTCAGCATGGAGCGTGAAGCGTGCAATAAAGGCTGTGTGAGTGGCAGTGTCGGAGGCAGGCATTGCTTGATGGAGAGGGTTGGTGGCCTAGTGGTATAACACGTCCGCCGCTTTGGAAGCTGGGGTTGCCTGAGCGTACGGGTTCGAATCCCATATACTTTTTCTTCTTCTTCTTCTTCTTCTTCTTCTCCACTAAACCTTGAGTGGTTGTTGTGGTCTGGACGCTAGTTCCTTTGGATGAGACGATAAACCGAGGTCCCGTGTATAGCATGCACTTAGCGGACGTAATAGAAAACACAGGGTAATATCGTGTTTGTCCTCGGCAAAATTTCGTAGAGTTCCACTAATATCGCTGATATCACAAGATGCAATTTCGATTGTCCATAAAACATGGACAAGTGTCTTTATATATATATATATTTTTTTTTAATGTGAGTTTTATAATGAGCGCCTTGAAAGTCGCTCTCAGTCACCTCCACCCAGGAAGGCAAAAATGATAACGATATGGATATTTATATAGCGCCTATCCTCGGTCAGAGACCAAGCTCTAAGCGCTTTGCAGACACGGTGTCATTTTCACGACAGGCTGCTTACCTGGGTAGAGCTGACTGACGGCATGCCATTGGGCGCTCATCATTCGTTTCCTGTGTCATTCAATCAGATTTCAGGCACGCACACATACACACTCAGACAGAAATGTAACATTGTACGTGTATGACCGTTTTGCTTATTTACCCCGCCATGTAGGCAACCGTACTCCGTTTTCGGGGCTGTGCATGCTGGGTATGTTCTTGTTTCCATAACTCACCGAACCCGCTGACATGGATTACAGGATCTTTAACGTGCGTGTTTGATCTTCTGCGTGACGTATTCACACGAAGGGGGTTCAGGCACTAGCAGGTCTGGACATGATTATGTTGACCTGGGAGATCGGGGGGAAAAAAAATCTCCACCCTTTAAACCACCAGGCGCCGATACCGAGAATCGAACCCGGGACCCTCATATTTAGAGGCCAACGCTTTAAAACCACTCGGCTGTTGCGCGCGCGCGCGTGTGTGTGTGTGTGTGTGTGCGTGCGTGCGTGTGTGTGAAGCGCTTACAGCTCGATCTCTGACCGAAGAAAGGCGCTTTTTATTTGTATTTGTATTTCTTTTTATCACAACAGATTTCTCTGTGTGAAATTCGGGCTGCTCTCCCCAGGGAGAACGCGTCGCTACACTACAGCGCCACCCATTTTTTGTAATTTTTTCCTGTGTGCAGTTTTATTTGTTTTTCCTATCGAAGTGGATTTTTCTACAGAATTTTGCCAGGAACAACCCTTTTGTTGCCGTGTGGATTCTTTTACGTGCGCTAAGTGCATGCTGCACACAGGACCTCGGTTTATCGTCTCATCCGAATGACTAGCGTCCAGACCACCACTCAAGGTCTAGTGGAGTGGGGGGGGAGAAAATATCGGCGGCTGAGGCGTGATTCGAACCAGCGCGCTCAGGTTCTCTCGCTTCCTAGGCGGACGCGTTACCTCTAGGCCATCACTCCACATTTAAGTGCCCGCATCAGTCAGGTAACGGACAGGTTTTGATGACTTGACAGCGGCAGGTGGGACATGACGAGGCGGGAAGGCCCGTGCTGTACTCGAGCTTCGCCCAGGCGGCCACCCACAAGAACAGCTCCGAGGACTCGGTGGCTCACGTCAGCTACCTGATAGAGAACGCCAAGCGGACCATGGCGCCTGGCGTGTCCACCTGGGTCTTCGTCATTGACTGCACAGGTGACGTGACGTGTGTGTGTGTGTGTGTGTGTGTGTGTGTGTGTGTGTGTGTGTGTTCGTCATTGATTGTACTTGTGACTTGGTGTGTTTGTGTATGTGTGTGTTCTTTGTCAGCGACTGTATTGGTGACGAGGTGTATTTTTGTGTGCTCTTCGTCATCGACTGCATGGATGACGTGTTGTGTTTGTGTGTTCTTCGTCCTTGACTGCTTCAGTGACGTGATGTGTTTGTGTGTTCTTCTTCATTGACTACACTGGTGACGTGTTATGTTTGTGTGCTCTTCGTCATTCACTGCACATTTGACGTGTTTTCGAGTTTTTCGTCATTGACTGTACTGGTGACGTGGTGTATTTGTGTGTTCTTCGTCACTGATTGCACTGGTGACGTGTGTGTTTGTGTTCGTCATTGGTTGTGCAGGTAACCTGACGTGTTTGTGTGTTTATCATTGACTGCACATATCATGTGTTGTGTTCGTGTGTTCTTCGTCATTGACTCGTGTTTTTGTGTTCTTAGTCATTGACTGTACTGGTGACGTGGTGTGTGTTTGTGTTCCTCGTCATGGATCGCTGTATTTTTGTGTTCTTCGTCATTGATTGCTGTGTTTTTTGTATTCTTTGTCATTGCACAGGTGACGTGTTGTGTTTTTGTGTGTTCTTCGTCATCGACTGCACAGGTGACGTAATGTGTTTTTGTGTTCTTCGTCATTGATTGCTGAGTTTTTTGTGTTCTTTGTCATTGTACATGTGACGTGTTGTGTTCGTATGTTCTTCGTCATTGACTGCACAGGTGACGTGTTGTGTTTGTGTGTTTCTGGGAACAGGTGACGTGTGGAGTTTATGTGTTCTTCGTCATTGACTGCACTGGTGATGGGGTTTGTGTTCTTCGTCATTGACTGCACAGGTGACGTGTTGTGTTTGTGTGTTTCTGGGAACAGGTGACGTGTGGAGTTTATGTGTTCTTCGTCATTGACTGCACTGGTGAGGTGTTGTGCTTATGTGTTCTTGGTCATTGACTGCGTAATTATGTGACGCGGTGTGTTTTTTGTGTGTGTGCTCTTCGTCATTGACTGTTGAGGTGAAGTGGTGTTTGGTTTTGTGTTTCTCTTCCGCCCGTGTTAGCTGGGTTTGGTCACGTGCCCTCTAACCCCCTGAAGACCGCTTAGTTGTTGCTGCTCATGTCTGTCTGTCTGTCTGTGTCTTTGTTTTATCCTTCTCTCTCAGCACCCCCACCCCCCAACACACACACACACACACACACACACACAACACACGCACGCGCGCTCGGCACATGCAAACATACTCCAAAACCGTTCCAGTTTTCAAGTGCAAAGAACCATTTTGTGATACAAAAAAATAGTTCTTTTATGAGGTGATTGATTAAAAAAAAAAAAAAAAAAACTAGGACAAGGTCGCTTTTAGATTAAAGCAGCTGTCAGGCCTTACTAGTAATTGTCTGTGCTTGCAAAAAAAAAAAAAACAACGAACAGGCATGACCCTGGGAGCGTGCAACCCCAAGCTGGGCTACAGCGTGTCGAACGTGCTGGCCAACCACTACCCGGAGCGGCTGGGTCTGGTGGTGTGCGTCAACCACAGCCCCGTGTTCCACGGCGTCTGGAAGGCCATGAAGCAGTTCCTGCACCCCAACACGGCGGCCAAGCTGAGGATGGCCCGGACCAAGGCCAAGATGTCCGAGCTCTTCTCGCAGCTCTTCAGCCCAGAGCTGACCGCCTGGCTGATGGAGGAGATCGCCCTCAACAAGCAGAAGCCGCTGCCCAGGCCCCAGCTGGAGTTCTGGAACCCTCCCCCGGCCTCTCCCCGGGACGGCGGCGGCAAGGCCCATGACCCTAGGGGCTGTCGGAGCTATGTGGAGAAGTACGTGGAGGCCTTCCCCAAGGCGGCGTCGCCGTCATCATCAAACGGTGGAGGGGGTTCCCAGCTCCGGGAGAACGACGCCACGCCCAACGGCAACCCGGGGGCGGGGGAGAAAGCCACGCCCCCTGAGGGCGGGCCGGATAAAGCCACGCCCCCTGTGGGCGGGGCGACGGGTGAGGAGGGCGTGGTTCCGCGCGTGCACAGACCCCACCCCAACATCGTGGACCAGCTGACGGGTCACGCTCTGGAGCGGGTCCGCCCGTCCAGCGAGGAGGAGTTGGAGCGGCGGGAGGCGCAGAAGGTAGTGGAGGATAAGGCGCCCGACAGGGAGTCCCCCGGGGAGGAGGGCGACGAGGAGGATCTGGCCTACGAAGACCTGGAGATCCCCAGCGACCTTCAGATCCCCCCGGCGGCCGTGGCGCTTGGGGCGTCGTCGTGATTTTGTTGTTGTTTTTTTTCTCCATCCATATCAGTTGGTGTGTGTGGGTGTGTATGTGTTAGGATTATTGTACAAGTATTGTACATCCCTGTTCTTTGCTGCGCTCTGAAGCTGCAAGAGTGTCAGCACTGGCCGCTGTGGCGCTGGGCTTGATTTCTCCATCCGCATCAGTTGGCGTGTGGGTGAGGGTGAGGGTGTGGGTGTGGGTGTTAGTATTGTACAAGTATTGTACATCCCTGTCCTTTGCTGCGCTCTGGAGCTGCAAGAGTGTCAGCACTGGCCGCTGTGTAGCTAGAGGCGTCGTCATGATTTTTCCATCCATATCAGTTGGCGCGCGTGTGCTTTTGTGTGTGTGTGTGTGTGTGTGTGTGTGTGATGTCAAAAGTATTGTCCACCCGTGTTCCCCTTTGCTATGCTGTGTGTATGTGTGCCGCAGTAGTGTCAGGACTTTTCGGTGGTGGTGGGTGACTTTTGACGGAGAAGCTGCAACACGAGTTCGAAATTTTTTTTTTCTTCAGAAGATCGTTAAGAATTGAATGTATACAGAAAGTTGTTAAGAACTGATTGTATCTTCGTTCTAGAAACCGTTGTTCGACATGTTTACTGGTATTTTTTATAGGTAGATTTTTTTTTTATAGTGCAGTTTGTGTGTGTGTGGTATGCGTTCAGCGTTCTGCGGGTGTGGAATTCGGTTGTCCAGCGGCAATTGATCTCTTGATGATTGATGTATTGATGAATTGACCATGGCTGCCAAAATGAATTAATGGTTGTTACCTTAGCAGGATTCTTCGTTTATAAATGTCTCCAGAGCGCGTCGTCTGTGTTGTATAGTCTTTCTAAGACTTTCCATCATTTTGCGAAGTAAAATCAAATTGTCTTTTCCGGCATTTGTGCAAGTCGAGCTGATTGTTTTTTTCTTTCTTTCTTACGTAAGTGGGAGGCTATAATTTTCTTTTGACTTTGAAACACTCTAAGGCCTTATAGGGGAGTGGTAACATGGGTTTGTGGGTGTTTCTGTGCGCATTTGTACGAGTATGTATATATATATGTGTGTGTGTGGGAAACTTTTCTTCTCGAACTGTTGTGTTGATTCCGATGCCGTTCGTTAAAAGTCAAGAACTATATAAGAGATTTATTTATTTGGACTGATATATTTTTTTTTCAATATTTAAACTAGGACTAAGTTCCACGCTTAAAGCTTATATTTCAGTTGTAAGTTTTGCATTGATTTGTCACTGATCAGTAGATGGACGCTTCCAGACAAGATACATCGCCAATCGAGTTATCGGCTGGCTAGACTTTCCCAAGTTTGGTTCAGATGTGAACATGGGAGATAATTTTGTACGTCAACGTTAACTTAAGTCTTCCTCCTGACGCTGTTGTCATCACATACAAAATAATCTCTTTCTAATGAGGTCATTAGGTAGAATTTTCGAAATACTACAGGATTCCGCAGTTTGACAGAAAGAACACTGGTTTGAATAACACAAACCTTAATGTTGGCCTTTTTTTTTTCTTTTCTTTTTTTTACCAAGATCTTTCCCAGAAGAGAAATACTTTCCAATGACGCCAGAGGCACGGGCTGGTATAGGGTACATCTTGCAAGAAAGCCTCATCTGCCTTCATTGGCAATCGTTTCATAGGCGTTGGTAAATTGACGTCAAAGTGACCCGGACCAGACGTGTAAAATCTGTTGGAAGTGAGATACAGTTTCAAAACCCAATGATACAGAACCGTGATAATTTGTCGGAAACGATCGATCTTTTTCAGTAAGGGGTAGTTGGTCTCTGAGTGGCTTCAGCATTAAACTAAATGATATAGAACTGTGATAATTTGTGGGAAACGATCGATCTTTTTCAATCAGGGGGTAGATGTCTCTGGGTGGTTTCAGCATTCGATGGACGACTTCTCAGTGAAAGATGTTACCGGTGTGGATGAAAGTGGACTTGCACAGGCCCACACTTTCCCTAAAGCATGCGGTTATCACACGTCCTTAACCCTTTGATTGCCAGTCAATTTAGAGTGCGGAATTCCCTTGTGCTGTAAACACAGAAAATATGGTGTTTGAGAATAGCTGGGGATTCTCCCTGTGATGTGTAGAAAATACAACCTATCCTACCACTAACACGAAGAGCAGTAGGTTCATGGATAACAGACCCATGATCTGGTCACCTTTCAATGACATGGGTCTTCTACCTAGCTGCTGCATAAATGCGAGTTTGGCAGTGAATGGGTTAAATTCAAATTAAGAATGAAGACTGCGTTTTTTCACACAACTTTACTCGCGTTGAAAGAACTCACCAGCGTCTGTTGAGGTCGCGCATTAGCGAAACATCTGATTGAAAAATAATCTGGCAAGAGATCGAGAGATTTTCTTTTGTCTTTTTTTTTTTTTTTTTTTCAAACTACATTTTTTGAGAGAGAATAGCATTTCCACTGTGTGTGGATAGGCCTTGGTTGTGTCGAGTTTTTGTTTCTTCTTCTTCTGTGTTCGTGGGCTGCAACTCCCACGTTCACTCGTATAATTATGCGCGAGTGGACTTTTACGTGTATGACCGTTTTTAACCCGCCATGTAGGCAGCCATACTCCGCTTTCGGGGGTGTGCATGCTGGATATGTTTTGTTTCCATAACCCACCGAACGCTGACATGGATTACAGGATCTTTAACGTGCGTATTTGATCTTCTCCTTGCGTATACACACGAAGGGGGTTCAGGCACTAGCAGGTCTGCACATATGTTGACCTGGGAGATCGGAAAAAATCTCCACCCTTTACCCACCAGGCGCCGTCACCGTGATTCGAACCCGGGACCCTCAGATTGAAAGTCCAACGCTTTAACCACTCGGCTATTGCGTTTGAGTTTTTGTTCCGCTTTTGGGATTGTGGCAGACGTCTCAAAATCTTCATGTAATGTTTTTACGTGTTAGAGAAATCATTTTTTCCATACAATCCATCTATTCATATCCGTTATCAAGTTCATGTTTGTGTGTTCTTTCATCTGGCACAAATACATTCTTTCGAATACGTGCAGCGTATTACAAATTTGTGTATAAACCCATTCAGCGACTATGCTGGTTTTTGTAGTCTTTGAAACTCGTGTTATCTGCTAAAATAAGACGCGTGTTTTGCGACAGATGGTAATTAATCCGCACACGTATTGTGATGTTGCTGTTTGATGCGGGTTCATTTTTGCGTGTCCTCAGAGAAAATATGTTAATGTCAGTTTAGATGACAGATTCATGTTTCTTTAACGAACCTTTGTGACGGACGGCCTCCGTGAGAAAGCCGGAGTCTTTCAGTGTAAACACCATTCCCCCCCCCACTTCACCAAAATTCTGTGATCGGTATCATTCCCCCCCCCCCCCTTTTTTTTTCTATCACTTTCGGTCTTTGGGTTTGGGTTTTCTTCTTCTTCTTCTTCTTCTTCTTCTTTTTCTTCTTCTTCTTCTTCTTCTTCTTTTTCTTCTTCTTTTTCTTCTTCTTCTTCTTTTTTTTCTTCTTCTACTTCTTCTTTTTTCTTCTTCTTCTTCTTCTTCTTCTTCTTCTTCTTTTTCTTCTTCTTCTTTTTCTTCTTTTTCTTCTGCTTCTTCTGCTGCTTCTTCTTCTTTTTTTTCTTCTTCTTCCTGTTTTCCTGTCCTGTTTTTTTCTTTCTTTCTCCCCCTTCTGTTTATCCGTATTTGTTCCCGAACTTCTGCATTTTTCCTTCGTCTGCTGTCCTGTTATCTGGGTGATTTGTTGGTCTTCATGATTTGATTGTGGGTTCTTTTTTTGGCGCCCAGAAGAAGAAAAAAGTGAGCAGTTCACTGGCATGTTTTTGTTGTTGTTGTTTTGGGGTGGGTTTTTAAAAAATATTTTTTTAAATAATATTATTGTGTTCATTTTTCATGTACTTTGCTCTACTGATGTACTTTTTGACTGAATTTGAGCATCTCTGTTCTGTGACGGATGATTGCCGGTAAGTGACAGCTGTTAGCTGTCCTGCCCCAACACACACACACGCACACACACACCACACACACACGGGAGTGGGGGGGGGAGGGAAGGAAGTGACGTGAGTGGGAAAGGGTGGGAGGCAATAAGATGGTAGAAAACATCAGAAAGGGGGGGGGCATAAGACGGTAGAAGACATGGGGGGGGGCATAAGACGGTAGAAAACATCAGAGGGGGTAGGGGGGGGCATAAGATGGTAGAAGACATCAGAAGGGGGGGAGGGGCATAAGATGGGGGGAGACATCAGAAGGGGGGGGGACATAAGATGGGGGGTTCAGAAGGGGGGAGACATCAGAAGGGGGGGGGGGGGACATAAGATGGTAGAAGACATCAGAAGGGGAGAGACATAAAATGTCCTCCATAGGGATGCCGGGGGTCTTTCAGTATAAATAGCATCCCCGCATTCTGGAAGTTCTGTGCTAGAAATGTCCTCTTTTCTATCACTCTGCCTCTCTTCACTCTCTCTCTCTCTCTCTCTCTCTCTCTTCACTGTTGTCTCCTTTTTCTGCCTTCCCAGTCCATTCCCGTTTCTGTTTTTTTTCAAGCAAGCCTTGACACTATTGTCTGTTTTCCAGAGTCTATGATGTGCTATCTGTACTGTTTTGCTCTCTGGAGATGAGGTAGTGAGATATAAGCACTGGAATGGGCACTAGCTGCCCATTCTGCAGTGTATTTGCCTATATGGACTTTTTTATGTATTTTTGTTTGGCTTTGAAATAGTGTGGTGTTTTTTTGGTTTTTTTTCCTTTTTGATGATTTTTTTTGTTGTTGTAATCTGGGGATGATAAATTAAGCGGAATGGCTGGCGTCCTCAGCATTGCCTAGTCTTTATTTGCCATAAGGAGCTAAATGGTTGGGATTTGTGTCATGAACTGGTGTTTTGTTGGTTTGTTTTAGTTGGGTTTTTTTTTTGGGGGGGGGGGGGGGGGGGGAAGAGGGGGTTATTGTAGATGTGACAGCATTTGTATGGTTTGACAGTCCCGATATGGCGCTGTGCTGTCGACTGGACTATAGGCAACAAGAATAAGATATAATGTGGGGGTAGAAGACGTCAGAAGGGAGGGGACATTAGATGGGAGGAACATTAGATGGGGGGGGGGGGACATCAGAGGGGACATTAGTTGGGGAGGGGGGACATCAGAGGGGACATTATGGGGAGGGGGGACATCAGAGGGGACATTAGATGGGGAGGGGGACATCAGAGGGGACATTAGATGGGGGGGACATTAGATGGGGGGGGGGGGCATTAGATGGGGAGGGGGACATCAGAGGGGACATTAGATGGGGGGGGGGACATTAGATGGGGAGGGGGGGGACATCAGAGGGGACATTAGATGGGGAGGGGGGGGACATCAGATGGGGAGGGGGGACATTAGATGGGGAGGGGGCGGATATCAGAGGGGACATTAGATGGGGAGGGGGGACATCAGAGGGGACATTAGATGGGGAGGGGGGACATCAGAGGGGACATTAGATGGGGAGGTGGGGACATCAGAGGGGACATTAGATGGGGAGAGGGGACATTAGATGGGGAGGGGGGACATTAGATGGGGAGGGGGCGGATATCAGAGGGGACATCAGAGGGGACATTGGATGGGGAGGTGGGGACATCAGAGGGGACATTAGATGGGGAGGGGGGACATTAGATGGGGAGGGGGCGGACATCAGAGGGGACATTAGATGGGGTGGGGTGGGGGACATCAGAGGGGACATTAGATGGGGAGGGGGCGGATATCAGAGGGGACATTGGATGGGGAGGTGGGGACATCAGAGGGGACATTAGATGGGGAGGGGGACATCAGAGGGGACATTAGATGGGGAGGGGGCGGATATCAGAGGGGACATTAGATGGGGAGGGGGCGGACATCAGAGGGGGCAGACATCAGAGGGGACATTAGATGGGGAGGGGTGGGGGACAGAGGGGACATGAGATGGGACATTAGATGGGGAGGGGGCGGACATCAGAGGGGACATTGGATGGGGACTCAAATTAACAGTGTTGATTCTTTTATTGAACTGCTAAAAATGATGCAGTTTCATCCTCACTGTTGGTCGCAAACGGAACATAAGCGTCCAATTCTCAGAAGCGCTGAAGAAAGAAAAAAAAAAAAATATTCATAGTGATTTGCAATTTCTGTATTCTTTTATTTAGCTTTGTGACGAAGATCATGGATGAAATCACAAACACGACAAGCCTTATATATATATATATATACTCTTTAGCCCCAACACTCGGCTTATATCACAGATTGACATAAGTTTACATTTGGGCCAACAGCAAAGTGAGAGCTGTATTATATCAATGGTTTCTCCAGTCAATGGGAAACCATTTACAGCTTAGTCTGTTGTGAAGGACTATGACCCTCAAACTAGGAGGCAAAAATTGCACTGGCTCTTAGTGCTGCAGCCTTGTGGGCTAGTTGGCCTTTGGGAACCATCCCAACGCCGACTGTCCTAAAACCCTCTTGGCCGAGAGAGTGGGGATGTACTTGGGCAAGACACTCTCCACTATAAACAAATTCTAACCCAGACAGTCGGAACAGCAGTTGCCTCCTCTGCTGTTCTGATGGTCATAGTCGGACACGACTATCATGTAATATCACACTTTTTTTTCGTCAACAACACGCGGTGACAAGATGTGTGAATACAAAACATGTTCAAACTAACAGTAACACATATAAAACTTATGACATGGATTCTGTACTTTCCACACATTGAATGTAGTATGAAACATGACCAATACTTTAAATTTCATGGAGTGAGTTGAAAAAAAAGTACATGAGATTTGGAGTAAGATGTTTAATGAGTGGGAGTGGGGAGAGATTCTGTGGACATTGAAATATATACATATATGAATATCTGGATGGATTCAATGAGTAATAAACGACATTCGATAATGGAATACTGATATTTGTTTTTGATTTCGTTGTTTGCAAATAACCACACAGTTGTAAAACAAATGAAGTCTAAACCAGAAATAAATAAATTAAAAAAAGAAGAAGAAAAAAGCCTGCTCGTTGCAAACCGATCACTGAATGATACAAGTTTTTGGATACCAAATGACGAGACTTTATATTACGGCCATTAATGCAAGGTATCGCGCTGTATACACAATAAGACCACAATTCTTTCCGTCGTATTGAAATGGACACGTTGTGAATTATTAGTAGTTAATCAGAAACTATTTAGGACAAACCGACAGATACGCACACACACACACACACGCAAGCACTCGCATATACACCGCGCATGATGACGCTCACACACACACTCTCTCTCTCACAAAAGCACCCCCATGAGTAAAAGAACAACAGACAGCACACTAATGAGGTGTACGTAAAACAAAATGCATTTAGTGTACATGATTCATGCATTGATAAAATGTAACAATAGTCTTGTGTATGTGGACGGATTAGTGTGCATGATTCATGCACTGATATATGTAACAAGTCTGTGTATCTGGACGGATCAATATCTCTCCGCTGTCTCGTACTTCAGCACGCACGTGCGCGCGCGCACACACACACACACACACAACACCCTTCAACCCTTCTCCACTCCCTCTTCTCACACACACACACACACACACACACACACACACACACACACACACACACACACACACACACATTCTGAGCACAAGCACAGATCGAGCAATGAGTAAACGTCTACAAGGGAAGTCCCCACCCCTTCCTAAACCATCCCCGATTAAAACAATTATTTCAGATCTGTCGAGCAGTTTGGTCAGACAACCAGAAAATATCTGCAAATCGCATGTGGACCTCATCTTCTAGCGGTGGACATCAGCGACACACAGTGGCCAACAGCCCTTAATAATTCAAAGTCAAAAAGTTCAGGGGCCATTGCTCTCTCACTGCTTTTCTCTCTAAACGTTTCGACCTTGTCTTCCAACTCGCTTTTTGATATTTTACCACCCCCACCCACCCCCGGGTCCCCCCTCCCACCCCCCCCCAAAAAAAAAAAAAAAAATTTAAAACAGAGAGAGTGAGTGATAAGCTGATCAGCAGTTGGGTTGGTTGGTTTTTTGTTTTGTTTTTTTGGTTTTTTTTGATTTTCTGACGGTTCAGTCATTGGTTTTTGACACGAAGATCAACAACCTCTGAGCTTTTTTTTTTAAGAGAAAAGGGTCTACGTCCTTTTAAAAACGTCGGTACCAAAACTCACATTGTCAACAACAACAAAAATCGCATCGTCCCTAAAATACAGACATGCAGAGATTGCTTAATCTTAGTCTTGCCCTGTTATTCAATCATCATTTCGAGTGTTTAAAAAAAAAAAAAAAAAAAAATTCTAGGCCTATATACATCAGATCTGACGGTTTTGAAAATGAAGACGCGCGCGCGCGTGCACACACACACACACACACGCACGCACACACGCACACACGCACACGCAGAGAAAAATAGACATTGTTCTCAGTGTTGACGAGGTCTGATGAGTACCTATGATCAGATAAAAATGTCAGCAATCACACTGTATATTTCATGCATAACACACACACACACACACACACACACACACACACACACACACACACACACACAATCAACCTCCTTCCCCCCAGGCCAAAAACCCCTACACCCACACAGACAAGTTGGAAGGCTCTCTCTCACTCATTCCAATAAGCTCAGGCTCACTTCAGGCACTCAACTCAGCAGCAGAAGCAGGTGATGAGCAGTGTGTCTTTGTCAGTGTCAATGCCAGGAAGGAAGGCATGGCCAATGATTGGAGAGGGACAAGAGGTGGTAGTGTGTGTAGGTGTGTGTGGGAGGGGGGGGGGGGGCAGGGGGGGTTGAGGGGGAGGAAGGGAGGAGGGGGGGGGGCTGGTTGGACAGACATCAAGCCTCCTCCACCATCATCTACATGGACACCTCAGGTCAAAGGTGGTGGTGTGTAGGGGGGTGGTTGGAGAGGAGGGGGGATCGGGGGGGAGGGGGGATCGGGGGGGGGGGGGGGGTTGCCGCGAGGGAAGGGGGGTGTAGACGGGGATAGAGGGGTGGACAGACATCAAACTTCCTCCACCATCACCACCTCCTACATGGACACCGCAGGTCAAAGGTGGTGGTGTGTGTGGGGGGGGGGGGGGGGGGAAGGGAGGAGGGGGGGTGTGGACGGGAGGGGAGCGGAGTGGGGGTTGGACAGACATCAAACCTCCTCCACCATCACCATCTCCTGCATCATGGACGCCTGGGTCCTCTGGGAGTCCAGCGAGAGGTGGCTGGCGTGCAGGGACTGGCGCGTGGCCCGGGACTCGCGCGAGGCTCGCGAGGTGCGCCCCGTGTCGTCGCCCGCGTGCTCCAGGTTGGAGGCGGAGCTGCGCACGTGACCCGAGCCGCTGGGCGTGTCCTCCAGGCTGAGGATGGTGATTGGCCGCATGTCGTCACGTGGCGGCCTGGCCCGGATCAGGGAGGGCCTCCCCTCCCTGAAAAAAATGAAACGGGGACTTTTTTTATATATATATAAAAACAAAAAAAACCTTATTTAAATTGCGTGTGTTTGTGTTTTTTGGGGGGCGGGGGGAGGGGGGGGCATTGTGGGCGAATACAAAATATAACACTCTGAAAAGCAACACTGAATAACAGCGGCAACAACAACAACTCATAAATACTGAAGTGGAGCCAATATACACTGGACACAACAAAACTACCGAAAAAAAAAATGCAGTGTTGTGTTTCGTAATAATCAAATCTAACGTCAGAGGTCATGAAGGGAGGGGGGGGGGTTAGGGCTTGTCTACCCAAGCATGTGAAGACTGGATCCGGCGGACTCTGCGGAAGAAACCTTCATGGTTCAACGGAGAGGAAGGCGGTTGCAGCAGAGCACTGTGGAGTGCTGAGGGCAGGATGAGGCACATAGGACATCCTGGTCATCCATGAATTTGTAATAAGATCTTAAAGGCATTTTACACACACACGCACACACACACACACACTAACACTAACACACACATACTAACACACACACACACACACATCGCACACACACAAACACGTTAACATACACACACTCACGCAATCACAGGCACACACACATACACCACACACACACACACACACACACACACACATATGAAACAGAATGTAGGTTAACAGGATATCTACTTATACGAGCGTGCAGTTAGTAGCTGAAAATCATAACCAGGTCAAGAAACACTGACACAAGAACAGTGCACGTACACACACACACACACACACAAAATGTTTAGATAACACATCTGTATGTGCCACACCCCTAGCTTCTAACCTCGTGAACTAATTTGCGTTAAATCATGTCGCACTGTCAGTTTGGTTTTATAAACAATAACATGAAATACAGGGTGACATGTGTCTTGCAATTTTTTTTTTCCAAAGTGATCAGTATTATCATGAAAAAGGTGGAGTGATGGCCTAGAGGTAACGCGTCCACCTAGAAAGCGAGAGAATCTGAGCGCGCTGGTTCGAATCACGGCTCAGCCGACTGACGATATTTTCTCCCCCTCCACTAAACCTTGAGTGGTGGTCTGGACGCTTAGTCATTCGGATGAGACGATAAACCGAGGTCCCATGTGTAGCATGCACGTAAAAGAACCCACGGCAACGAAAGGGTTGTTCCTGGCAACATTCTGTAGAAACGTCCACTACGATAGGAAAAATAAATAAAACTGCACGCAGGAAAAAAATATTAAAAAAAAAACGGGTGGCGCTCTCAGTGTAGCGACGCGCTCTCCCTGGGGAGAGCAGCCTGAATTTCACACAGAGGAATCTGTTGTGACCAAAAAAACAACAACAAAAAAACAAAAGAGAGAGAGAGAGAGAGAGAGAGAGAGAGAAATACAAAACATGTACCATGATGTAAATGATTTGTTGAAAATTGAAGTATTGTGACGTGGTGTTAACGAATGGTCTTGTTTGTCTTTTTTCTATATTCATGACAGATTATTATATTGTCATAATAATGATATCGATGTATATTCATGATAGATTGTTATATTGTCATAATAATGTTAACGATGTATATTCATGACATTATCATATTGCCATAATAATGATAAAGATGTATATTCATGACAGATTATTATATTGCATAATAATGATAACGATGTGTATTCATGATAGATTATTATATTATAATAATGATAACGATGTATATTCATGATAGATTATTATATCGTCATAATAATGATAACGATGTATATTCATGATAGATTATTATATCGTCATAATAATGATAACGATGTATATTCATGATAGATTATCATTTTGTCATAATGACGATAACGATGTATATTCATGATAGATTATTATATTGTCATAATAATGATAACGATGAAAATTCATGATGCTCCCATCTCCTTTAACATCAGCATGGGGGAAAATAACTGATACCAGAAATTAACTTGACAACACGGGCATAGAATCAAGACATAGGACAAATGGAGATTACGTGTCAATAGCAAAGAAAGCAAGCGCGAACACACACACACACACACACACACACACACACACACACACACACAGGACACATGCACACACACACACACACACACACACACACACACACACACACACACACACAAACACACACACACACACACAGAGACTACACATTAGTACCTATTTTTAACCTGATGAAACGCTTCCACATAATTCTCACTTTCTGCAAAGGGGAGACGGGGGGGGGGGGGGGGGGATGGGGTGGAGAATAAAACATTCAAGGGAAACAACCTCAGTAATTTTCAGACCTGAGTAATATACACAGTTGTCTGCCGTATGTCCGGCAGAAGTTGAGGCAACTAATCCCGACTGATAATCCCCCCCCTGCCTCTTAATCAAAGGAAAATACACACACACACACACAACACACACACACACACACACACGAACACACACTCTTTGACTTATCCACAGTCTACAATCACCAACTTGTGTGAGACAGACTTTGCATCATACTCATTCATGTCCGACAAAGACCATCAGAACAGCAGAGGAGGAAACTGCTGTTCCGGCTATCAGGGCTAGATTTCAGTTTCAGTAGCTCAAGGAGGCGTCACTGCGTTCGGACAAATCCATATACGCTACACCACATCTGCCAAGCAGATGCCTGACCAGCAGCGTAACCCAACGCGCTTAGTCAGGCCTTGAGGAAAAAAAAAATATATATATATATAAATAGATAGATAAGCTTACATAAATAAATAAAAATAAATAAATAATAATTATGATATAAAAAAGGTAGTAGTAATGAAAATAATAATAAAATAATAATAATAATAATAATACATAAATAATTAAATAAATAAGACAACAATGATGATAAATAAGCAAATAAATGTAAGACATGAAGACACACATCCACACATACACCCACACATGCACAACAGATATGCACCATCTTTTGCCAGAATGTCCGCTTTTTCGTTGCTTCTGATGCTCCAGGGCTGGAACAGACTTTAACCATGAACGCAGAACTCCACAAGAACAACAGGGCAGGTGCTGGTGTTCTCAGACGCTCTCTCCGTGCTCCAAGCCCTCGAGAACTCCCGCTGCAAAGAACAGAACCATCTCACTTCAACCCTTGTTGCCCCGAGTGCCAGTGTGGAGAAAGTGGGGTGATACAATGGGTACCAGCACACTGTGGCATCAGAGGCAACGAAACAGCGGACATTCTGGGAAAAGACAGTGCACAGAAGGAGCAGGCCAACAAACTGGTGTCATACGATGAAATCAAAACAATCATCAAGGCACAGCAAGGAATAAAGTGGCGCCTCCAGCACCCCAAATATAACCCAGAAGACAGATACCATTTGCTGGAACGACGGGAACAGGTCAAAATCTTCCGCCTGAGGACTGGACACAACCGCCTGCTCCCGGCCACCACATGCACACAAAATTTGGCATTGGACAGAGTGGAGAGTGCCCTTGTGGTGAGGGACCAATGACAACCGACCACATCCTTCAAGACTGCAGGACGCATGCAGCATCCAGGAGCAAGTACTGGCCAACACCGACAGCAGTAGAAGCCAAACTGTACGGCACCCTGGAGGAGCTGCGACGGACGGCAGCCTTCATCGAGGACACCGGGCTGCTCATCTAATGGGAGGCGATCGAGGAAGAAGAAGAAGAAGAAACCATAAACGAACCAACACACCCGCACACTCTCCCCCCCCTCTCCCTCCTCCCTCTCCCCTCCACACACACACACACACGGTGACACTCACGGGATGGGAGGCAGGCCGACTTTCTTGTAGTGTCTCCAGCCTTCAACGAAGGCCGGGGAGAGTTTGCTCCTCTTGGTGTAGTGTTTGATCACCAGCATCAGGTACGGGTCCAGTCGACACCTGGGGGACACACACACACACATACACACACATACACACCACATACACACACACACACCACACACACACACAACACACATAACACACCACACACATACACACACACACACATATATATACACACACACACACACACACACACACACACACACACACAACACACAACACACAACACACACACCACACCATACACGCACACCAAGCACATACCACACACACACACCACATACACACACACACACACACACACACACACACACACACACACACACACACACACACACACACACACACACACATTTATATATATACACACAACACACATACACCACACCACACACGCACACACCACACACACAACCACGCGCGCGCGCACACACACACACACACACACAAACACACACAAACACACACCACACACACACCCCACACACACACCACACACACACACCACACACACACCCACCACACACACACCACACACACAACACACAAAGGATTCATCATTGTATAAAAAAAAAATTGTTATGTGTGCGTGCGTGTATATGTATGTAAGTGTGTGTGTGTGTGTGGTTAACTGTTCAGAAAAGCGTGTAGCACTACCCAGATTTTCTGGACTTCGTATTCACAAGAGACTGTGTCAACGGTGTGGGAACCCCCCCCCTTTTTTGTGCGGACCATAAAATTTTCAAACTAAAAGTTTCCATTTCAATCACTTTTCATTTTGTTATCAGCTGCTGCTGTGGCTGATACTTATGTAACAAATGTTTGCTCATAGATTAACACACCATACTCTCCAGCTTCCGACTGCTGTTTGTGTACATATTATATATTGTCATGTTGAAGGTTTAACATCCCCGACATAACCTTTCACGGCCATCGGGGCTGTGAATAATAATAATAATAATAATGATAGTATTTATATAGCGCTGAATCTTGTGCAGAGACAAATCTAAGCGCTTTCACACCAGTCATTCACACGCATGCATAACTCTGAAGAAACTGAAGACAAGGAAGAGGCAGGGGAGGGAGGCTGTTTTTTGGAAGAGGTGGGTTTTAAGGCCAGACTTGAAAGAGCTGAGTGCGGAGACCTGACGAAGAGAAAGAGGAAGTTCATTCCAAATGCAAGGTCCAGAGACAGAGAAAGAACGGCGTCCAACAGTGGAGTGCTTGAATCTGGGTATACGTAAAGAGAGTGGATCCGAAGCTGATCGTATTGAGCGAGATGGAGTGTAGAGGTGAAGACAGCCACAAAGATAGGAAGGGGCAGATTTGTGAATACATTAAAATGTTATCACATAGAGTGCTGGTCTTATCCTTTATTCTATGTGAGACAGGGAGCCAATGGAGATATTGCAAAATTGGAGCGATGTGCTCAGATCTTTTCTTTCTGAGGACGAGTCGGGCAGCAGCGTTTTGTATGCGCTGAAGGGACTGAATGGATGAAGCAGGCAAACCAGACAATAGGGAGTTACAGTAGTCCAGGCGAGAGAAAATGAGAGAAACGACATGTCTAGATGTTGCGTCGGTGGACAGATATTTCCGAATGGAACTGATGCGTTGACTTAGAAACCACTGTGTCTAGGGCTGGGCATACAGGAAGGCGGGGCCCAATCCTCACACAGCACTAAGATCCATGAACACAGCACTAAGATCCATGTACACAGCACAAAGATCCATGAACACACTACTGAGATCCATGTACACAGCACAAAGATCCATGCACACAGCACTAAGATCCATGTACACAGCACTAAGATCCATGCAGACTGGAGCACTAAGATCCATGTACGCAGCCCTACGATCCATGTACACAGCCCGAAGATCCATGTACACAGCCCTACGATCCATGTACGCAGCCCTACGATCCATGTACACAGCCCGAAGATCCATGTACACAGCCCTACGATCCATGTACGCAGCCCTACGATCCATGTACGCAGCCCTACGATCCATGTACACAGCCCTAAGATCCATGGAGACTGGAGCACTAAGATCCATGTACACAGCACTAAGATCCATGTACACAGCCCTAAGATCCATGGACACTGGAGCACTAAGATCCATATACACAGCACTAAGATCCATGTACACAGCACAAAGATCCATGTACACAGGATCACTAAGATTCATGTACACAGCACTACGATCCATGTAAACTTCAGTAAGATCCATGCACACAGCACTAAGGGCCAACGCACACAGCATTAAGATATGTGTACACAGCACTAAGAAAAGATCCACATACAAAGCACTAGTATCCATTTACACTTCAGTATGATCAATGTACACAACACTAAGAAAAGATCCATGTACACAGCACTAAGATCGATATACACAGCACTAGGATAATTGAACACAGCACTAAGAAAGAATCCATGTACACAGCACTAAGATAATTGAACACAGCACTAAGAAAGGATCCATGTACACAGCACTAGGATAATTGAACACAGCACTAAGAAAGAATCCATGTACACAGCAATATAAAAAGATCTGTGAACACAGCACGAAGAAAAGACACGTGTACACAGCACAATGGAAAGATCCATTCATGTACACAGCACTAAGAAAAGATCCATGTTCACAGCACTAAGATCCATGCGCACAGCACTAAGAAAAGATCCATGTGCACAGCACTAAGAAAAGATCCATGTACACAGCACAAAGAAAAGATCCATGAACAGATCACTAAGATCCATGTACGCAGCACTAAGAAAGGATCCATGTACACGGCAATAAGAAAAGATCCATATACACAGCACTGTGAAAAGATCCATGTACACAATACGAAGAAAAGATCCATGTACACAGTACTAAGAAAGGATCAATGTACACAGCACTCTGAAAAGATCCATGTACACAATACGAAGAAAAGATCCATGTACACAGTACTAAGAAAGGATCAATGTACACAGTACTAAGAAAGGATCGATGTACACAGTACTAAGAAAAGATCCGTGTACACAGTACGAAGAAAAGATCCATGTACACAGCACTAAGAAAAGATCCATGTACACAGTACTAAGAAAGGATCCATGTACACAGTACTAAGAAAGGATCAATGTACACAGCACTCTGAAAAGATCCATGTACACAATACGAAGAAAAGATCCAAGTACACAGTACTAAGAAAGGATCAATGTACACAGCACTGTGAAAAGATCCATGTACACAGCAATATGAAAAGATCCATGTACACAACACTAAGAAAAGATCCATGTACACAGCACTATGAAAAGATCCATGTTCACAGCACTAAGAAAGGATCCATGTACACAGCACTAAGAAAAGATCCATGAACAGAGCACTAAGAAGCATGTACACAGCACGAAGAAAAGATCCATGTACACAGCACGAAGAAAAGATCCATGTACACAGCACGAAGAAAAGATCCATCCATGTACACAGCACTAAGAAAAGATCCATGTACACAGCACGAAGAAAAGATCCATGAACAGAGCACTACCATCCACGTACACAGCACTAAGAAAAGATCCATGTACACAGCACTAAGAAAAGATCCATGTACACAGCACAAAGAAAAGATCCATGTACACAGCACAAAGAAAGGATCAATGTACACAGCACAAAGAAAGGATCAATGTACACAGCACTAAGAAAAGATCCATGTACACAGCACTAAGAAAAGATCCATGTACACAGCACTAAGAAAGGATCCATGTACACAATACGAAGAAAAGATCCATGTACACAGTACTAAGAAAGGATCAATGTACACAGCACTCTGAAAAGATCCATGTACACAATACGAACAAAAGATCCATGTACACAGTACTAAGAAAAGATCCATGTACACAGCACTGTGAAAAGATCCATGTACACAGTACTAAGAAAGGATCAATGTACACAGCACTAAGAAAAGATCCATGTACACAGCACTAAGAAAGGATCAATGTACACAGCAATATGAAAAGATCCATGTACACAGCACTTAGAAAAGATCCATGTACACAGCACTTAGAAAAGATCCATGAACAGAGCACTACCATCCATGTACACAGCACTTAGAAAAGATCCATGTACACGCCAATTATAAAAAAAAGATCCATGTACACAGCACAGAGCACTGAAGAATCATGTACACAGCACTACCATCCATCTTCACAGCACGAAGAAAAGATCCATCCATGTACACAGCACAAAGAAAAGATCCATCCATGTACACAGCACAAAGAAAAGATCCATCGATGTACACAGCACTAAGAAACGATCCCTGAACAGAGCACATAAGAATCATGTACACAGCACTACGATCCATGTACATAGCACGAAGATTCAACAC
>NC_134901.1:37242971-37247971 GCF_041734735.1 Babylonia areolata | reverse complement strand
ACAATCCGTAAACGGGTCGGCGGCACAACGATACGCTCCCGTTAGTTGTTGTAGTAGTAGTTGTAGTAGTTGTTGTTGTAGCAGTAGTAGTAGTTGTAGTTATAGGAGGAGGAGGAGGAGGAAGAGGTGGGGAGGGGTGGTAGCAGTAGGTTTCGTCGTTGTAGTAGTAGTAGTTGTAGTTGTAGTAGCAGTAGCAGGAGGAAGAGGTGGGGAGAGGAGGAGGGGTAGGAGTAGGTTTCTTTGTCGTCGTCGTTGTAGTAGTTGTAGTACTAATAGTAGTAACAGTAGTAGTGGTAGTTGTAGCAGGAGGAGGAGGAAGAGGCGGGGAGGGGAGGAGTTGGTTTCGTCGTTGTAGTAGTAGTTTTGTAGTATGAAAAAAAAAAAAAAAAAAAAAAAAAAAAAAAAAAAAAAAAAAAAAAAAAAAAAAAAAAAAAAAATTTTTTTTTTTTTTTTTTTTTTTTTTTTTTTTTTTTTTTAAATTAAAAAAAGGGGGGAAAAAAGGAAAAGGGGAAAAGAAAAATTAAAAAAAAAAAAAAAACTGTTTCAAAAATTTTCCCCAATTTTAAAAGAAAAAAAAATTAAAAAAATTTTCCCCCAAAAAAAAAAAAAATTTTGTGTATTATTGTGGGAAAAGGGAGGGGGGAAGGGGAGGGAGGAGTGGAGGGGGTTTGTTTTGTTTATTTTAAGTATTTGATTAGGTTTTAGTAGTTTTTTAAAAGGGGGAAAGGGGGGGGGGGAAAGGTTTGGTTTCGTTTTTTGGAGTATTTTTGTAGTTTAGTGAGTAGAGGAGGGGGGGGAGGGAGGAGGGGGGAGGGGTGGTTGTGTGGTTTTTTTGTTTTATGAGAAAGAGTGGTGTAAGGGAAAAAAAAAAAAAAAAAAAAAAAAAAAATTTTTTAAAAAGGTAAAAAAAAAAGGGGGGGGTTTTTTTGGGTTTGGGGGGGGGGGGGGGGGGGGGGGGGGGGGGGGGGGGGAATTTTTTTTTTAAAAAAGGGAAAAAAAAAAAAATTTTTTTTTAAATTTTTTTAAAAAAACCCAAAAAAAAAAGGGGGAACCAAAAAAGGGAAAAAAAACAAACACCCCCCACCAAAAAAAACCCCCCCCCAAAAAAAAAAAAAAAAAAAAAAAAAAAAAAAAAAAACCCAAACCCCCCTCCCCCCAAAAAAAAAAAAAACAACCAACAACCCAAACCAACACCCCAAAAACCCCAACACCCCCCCCCCCCCCCAAACCCCCCCCCCCCACCCCCCAACACACCCCCCCCCAAAAAACCCACACCCCCCCCCAACCCCCCCCCCAAAAATTTAAAAAACCCCCCCCCCAAAAACCAACACCAAAACCCCACAACCCCAACCCAAAAACCCCCCCCAAAACCCCCCCCCCCCAACCCAACCCCAACCCCCCAAACCCCACTAACACAAACCCCCCCCAAAAACCCCCCCAACCCCAAAAACCCCCCCCCCTCCCCCCCCCACAAACCCCAAAACAAAAACCCCCCAAAAAAAAACCCACACAACCACCACAAAACACACAAAAAACCCCTCCCCCCAAACCCACAAAACCCCACCCCCCCCAAAACCACCCCAAAACCCCCCCCCCAAAAAACCCCCCACCACCCCCAAACCCCCCAACACCTCCCCCCCCCCCCACCAACCCCCCACCCAAAAACCCCCCAAAACCCAACAAACCCTTCCCCCCCCCCCAAACACAAAAACCCCCCCCCCCCCCAACCCAAAAACCCACAAACAACCAAACCCCCAAACCCCCCCCCCCCCCCCAACCCCACCCCCCCAAAAACCCCCCCCCCCCAAACCCACCAAAAACCCCTCCCCCACCCAAAACACACAACCCAAACAATTTACCCCACCCCAAAACCACAAAACACCAACAAACCCTTCCCCCCCAACCCAACCCACCACAAAACCCCAAAAAAACCCCCCCCCCCAACCCCCAAAAAAAACAAACAACACAAACTCCCTTTTCCCCCAAACCCCAACCAAAAACAACCCCCCCCAAACCCCCCCCAAAAAACCCCAACCCCTTCCACCCCCCCCCCAACCACACCAAAAACCCCCCCCACCCCCCCCAAAAAAACCCCAAAAACCCCAAAAACCTCCCCCACCCCACCCACCAAACCCCCAAAAAACCCCCCCCCAAAAAAAAAAAAAAAAAAAAAAAAAAAAAAAAAAAAAAAAAAAAAAAAAAAAAAAAAACCCCCCCCCCCCCCCCCCCCCCCCCCCCCCCCCCCCCCCCCCCCCCCCCCCCCCCCCCCCCCCCCCCCCCCCCCCCCCCCCCCCCCCCCCCCCCCCCCCCCCCCCCCCCCCCCCCAAAAAAAAATACAAACTAAACACTTTTTTCAAATAAAAAATACCTTCCCCACCCCACAACCCCCCCCAACACACACACACACACACACACACACACACACACACACAAACACACCAAACCTGGTAAGCGGCATGACAACGGTGCAGCTCATTGTGGGAGCGGAGGAAGGGGACACACACACACACACACACACACACACACACAAACAAACCTGGTAAGCGGCATGACATCGGTGCAGCTCGTTGTGGGAGCGGAGGAAGGAGACGAAGCAGTTGTAGCGGACCCCGCCCTGGTCGGCGATCTCCCTCTGCTGCTGGATACTGTTGTAGGCGAAGGCGGCGAGCGCCGACCCGGCCAGGAGCCTCACATCATCGTCCTGGGCGTACAGCATCTTGAGGACCCGCACGTAGCTGAAGTCCAGGTTGCTGTGGATCTCTTCCAGGAGGTCGTTGTTGCCTGCAAAATGATAATGATAATATATATATGATAGTCAGTCGTGTCCGACTACGACCATCAGAACAGCAGAGGAGGCAACTGCTGTTCCGACTATCTGGGCTAGACTTTGATTATATATAGTGGAGAGTGTCTTGCCCAAGTTACATCCCCACTCTCTCGGCCAAGAGGGTTTCAGGACAGTCGGCGTTGGGATGGTTCCCAAAGGCCAACCAGCCCACAAGGCTGCAGCACTAAGAGCCAGTGCAATTTTGCCTCTTAGTTTGAGAGTCACAGTGTCGCGTGCAACTCTTCAGACTAAAGTTATGGCCAACTCTCTCACGCTCTCTCACCTTTACCCAAACAAAAGCCTTGACTAAACAGATACAAAACATTTACTCCAAATACTTTTAAACAAATCAGACACGATACAATGCTTAACAATTAGACACCACCAAGAAAAGAAGTCTGTTCGTTTTCCTCTTCCACATGAGGAACACCCACAACTTTCCCTTCGTCACCCTCTTCTGCGACAGTTTGTCTTTTTTCCAGTAATACTCAGCTTAGGTGGGGCGGGGGGCGTTGGGGGGGGGATAGAAACTGGCACCACACTGTTTGCAGTTCGTTGTCCTGGAAGGTGGACTCTGGTGTTGCTGCTTGGGGAAACACGTCCACTAGCGACGCTCGAGCTCCCCAGGCGGAAGACGGCCACTCAAACAGCGGGGGATGAAGTTGAGTCTCCACACAGGGAGAATGGGAGTTCCCTAGACAAAAACCTAGAATCTGCGGCTAAGTTCTGGTGAATTATCCACGATTTGGGTAGGGATTCCGCCGCCGCCCACCATCTCGGGGCGGAAGGGGAATCACAATAGCACCACGTTACATTATGGACAGTGACTCATTCACTCCCCTTAAATCCTATCATGGTTTACTGGCAAAGCAATCTGAACAAACTGAATGGTTTTTCAGTCTTTCTACGAAATATTAATTCCCGAAGTAGTTTACAAATCCACGGAAAATAATCTCACAAACAAATGTAGGCGAGACCTTACTTCACTGTTTCCACATTCAGAACTGGGAGAAATAGTAATTCTAGCACATTAAACAGAATACATGAGGTAATTTGAAACTAATACGGTGAAAGTAATACCGAATTAGAGAATAAACACTCAAGCAAAAAACCACGTGTCAGTTTCAAGCAAACTGGTAACGTTCCAGACTAGGAAATAACTCTACGTCTAAAATGAGAGATTAAGCACATGTAACGTCAGACAGTAAAAAAAATTCAGGTAAAACATGAAGAGCAAAAGCGACTAATAATACAGGTACGCATATTTTCGGACGGCTGTACAACAAATACTACAAACTGTAAGATCATTTTATCAATGCAACGACTAAGATAAATGAACGAATACCTCAACGGTTTCTGAGATCCGGCCAAAATACCGGCTGAGCGTCTCTCTCCATAGGACCCTACACTTGACCTGGCCGAGTGTCCTGCTCCACTGACTAATGGTGCTGGTTTTCCAAAAGGAGAAAACTTTCTATCACTCACAAATTAGAAATATGCACGTCATGTTTTCTAGTGCAACACGTGCATTCCATACACTTCCTTGGCTACATGGAGCACGCGGAAGAGCTACAAGGAGAGGGGTCAACCATAAGTGGCAGCGTTCACACACACGCACGCACACAACCCTCCTTGTCCGTGACACACAGTCCTTCACAAAAGACTCAGCTGTAAATGATTTCCCACTGACTGGAGAAACCATTGATAATACAGCTCTCACTTTGCTGTTGGCCCAAATGTAAAACTTATGTCAATCTGTGATATAAGCCGATTAAAAGAATGCCAACAGCACCCGGTATTCCCAGGCGGTCACCCATCCAAGTACTAACCGGGCCCGACGTTGCTTAATAATAACGATAATAATAAGAAGAAGAAGAATGGTATTTATATCGCGCTGAATCTTGTACAGAGACAAATCAAGGCGCTTTCGCACCAGTTATTCACACTCATGTATAACTCTCTAAAACTGGGGAAAAAACTGTTTTTGCATGCAAGGGAGACACAGAGAGAGAGACAGACACACACACACACACACACACACACACACACACACACACAGAGAGAGAGAGAGAGAGACACAGAGAGAGAGAGAGGAGGGAGCGGGTTCATTTTCATCCAAACTGATCTTTAACCGTTTGTTTTTTTCTTTCTTCAGTACAGATTCTTAAAACCG
>NC_134901.1:37220471-37237971 GCF_041734735.1 Babylonia areolata | reverse complement strand
AGTCATGGGTGTAGACAGGTATTACAGGTAGATACACTAAATGAAAACAGGTGTGTCGATGCCTACGTAGGTATTTCGGTAGGTGGGTGTTTTACTGGTTTCTTCAAGGGGTACCGTGTTTGGTGTTTTGTGCACATGCGTGTATCTGGAGAGTGTGTACACACACACAGATATACATTCACTGAGGACAGAATTATATTGTTATGTATTCTTAGCTACCTGTGCATACACATGTACACAAGACAGACACACACGCACACACACACACACACATCTCTCTCTCTCTCTACATATATTATATATATATATATATATGCACACACATACATTCATATGAACGTACATGTATCCAAACAGGTGCAACCACACAACACAACACAACACAACACAACACAACACACACACACACACACACACACACACACACACACACCAGTCCAAACCCACCCTCCCACCCTCTCACCTCGCCCACACCACCCACCTACACATCCACCCATTCACACACTCTCCCCCACCCCCCTCCACACACACACACACACACACACACACACACACACAACAAACAACCCCAAACTAACTGAGACTACTGCCGCGGATGAACGCCGCCTGCACCTCTGGGAACAGCCTCTGGGAGTGCACCCTGAGGACCACCACACACCCACACAACCCCCCCCCCCACCCACTACACATCCACACATCACCTCCCCCCCCCCCAATCCCACCACACACTCACAAATCTCCCCTTCCCCAATCCCACCACACACCCACACATCCCCCCGCCCAATCCCACCACACACCCACACATCATCCCCCCCAATCCCACCACACACCCACACCCCCTCCCCAATCCCACCACACACCCACACATCACCCCCCCACCCGAATCCCACCACACACACCCAATCCCACCACGCACAAACACACACACACACACACACACACACACACACACACACACTCCACACCCACACACAAACACAACCCACAAACCCACCGAGACTGACACAGCCCAGGGTGAAGGCCGCCTCCACCTGGATGAGCAGCCTCTGGGAGTGCACCATGAGCGCCACCAGCAGCTTGACCCCCCGGGACGTGGAGATGGTGGCCTGGTTGCGCGCGTTGGGCACGTTGCCCACGCCCACGCACAGGTGGCGCAGCGAGCGGATGACGCTCAGGACGATCTCCTCGTTGGCCGAGCGCAGGAGGCGGACTAGGGGGTAGACCCCGTTGGCCGTTCCGATCTGGGACTGCTGGTTTAGGGGGCCCTGTCGCAGGGGAATTTTTTTTTTTCAAGCTGTGCGGTGGTGTGTGTGTGTGAGGAAACAGCGGCTGTTTGTTCTTATTGTAGTTGTTGTTGTTGTTGTTGTTGTTACAAGTCTGTCTGAGTGTATTACGTGTGCGTGCCTGAAATCTGATTGAATGACACAACTGTCAGTTGGATCTACTCAGGTAGACAGCCTCTTGTGAAAATGACACAACCCCACCCCCCTCCACACACACACAACCCCCCCACCCCCGCTCCCCCTAACTCTCTCCCGAAACAAACACACCCTAACACCCACACATACAACCCCTCCCACTCTTCGCACCCCCCTCCAACGCCCTCTCCCCCCTCCAGAAAAAACAAAAACACCCACACATTCAACAACCCCCAACTCCCCCCCCCCCCCACACACACACCCACCAAAACTCTCTCTCAAAACAAACACACCCTAACACCCCACAAATACAATAACCCCCAACTCCTCCTGCCCCCCCCCCCCCCACTGCACCCCCCCCCCCTGCCCACACACACACACCTACCCCCAACTCTCTCCCAAAAGAAACAAACCCTAATAAATTCCCACACATACAACGAGAACCAACCCTCACCCCCCCTCCACCAACCCCCCCCCCCCACACACACACACAACCCCTCCCCCCAAACTCTCCCCCAAAACACAAACACACTCTAACACCCTATACACAAACACTCCAAACTCCCCTCCGCCTCCCCCCCCCCCCCCGCCCCCACACCCCCCCCTCCCACAAACACATCCCCTAACCCACCCACCCCCCACCACAAACAAACAAACAAACACACCCTCATCCCTCCCCCCCCCACACTTCACCCCTCACCACACACACACACACACACACACACACACACACACCTGCGCCAGCACCCCTAGCCCCTCCGACCCGATGAGGTGCAGGTTCTCGGACATGGAGTTGGTGAACTCGATGAGGGTCTGCACCCCGATGCCGTTGGCCATCTCGCGCTTCTCGTTGAGGTCGTCCCCGGCCAGGGCCCACAGGGCCATGGCCGTCTTCTCCTGCAGGGACTCGGCGTTGCGCTTCTTGAGCAGCTGCATCAGCAGGCGCTCGGCCCCGCGCTCCAGGACGTCGTGCTGCACGTGCGGGTTGGAGGCCGCCAGGCGGTGGATGGCCTCCACGGCGCTCTCTTGGATCCGTTTGTTGCGGGCCTGTAGTGTGTGTGTGGGGGGGTATGGGGGGTGGGGGGGCGGTGTGGGGGGGAAGGAGGTGGAGAGTGTGTGTTGGTGGTGGGGTGGGAAGGGGGGGGGGCAGGGGTGGTTTGGTTGGGAGGTGTGGGGTGGGACAGGGATTACAGACACACGCGCAGTAGACACAATCACACGCGTTCACCCGCGCGCGTACACACACACACACACACACACACACACACACACACACACACACACACACACCCATCAATCACACACACACACGTTTTTTATCGAGCGTAATCAATGATAATGATAATGATAACAACAGCAATTGATAATGATTTTTTTTCTTCTAAAGATTGAAATTAAAGTTTAAAAAAAAAGAAAATGATGATGATGATGGTAATAATAATAGTAATAATAATAATACTCATAATGATGATGATGATGATGAACAATCACAACAACAATGATAGTAATAGTAATATAACAACAACAACAACAATATCAATAATACTACTATTATAATTATAATAACGATAATAGCAACAACAACAACAATGATGTTGATGATGATGATGATGATGATGATGACGATGACTATCAGCATCATCATAATCATAATCACGGTCATCATAAGATATAGTAATATGACGCTCATGAAACAATACATAAACAATTGCGAACGATAGCACATAACACCCCCACAAGAGACACAACAGAAAAAAATCGATACACACCAAAACGATACTACAAATTCCAATCATGAACAACCACACCGAAAAAACACACAATATGCCCAAAACACTCACACACACACACACACACACACACACACACACACACACACACACACACACACACACACACACACACACACACACACACACACACACACACACACACACACACACCGTGAATAAACAATACTTTAAGTTTCAATTTCAGTACCAATATGCCCAAAACACACACACACACACACACGCACGCACGCACGCACGCACACACACACACAAACGCACGCACACACACACAAACGCACGCACGCACTCACACACAAACGCACGCACGCACTCACACACACACAGAGTGAATAAACAATACTTTCAGTTTCAATTTCAGTTTCAAGGTTTCAAAAGAGGTATTTACAATAGTATGCCTTCATATTTTACACTTGGGCTAACAGCAAAGTGAGAGCTGTATTTATCAATGGTTTCTCCAGTCAATGGGAAACCATTTACAGCTTAGTCTTTTGTGAAGGACTATGACTCTCAAACTAGGAGGCAAACTTGCACTGGCTCTTAGTGCTGCAGCCTTGGGGGCAAGTTGGTCTTTGGGAACCATCCCAACGCCGACTGTCCTAAAACCCTCTTGGCCGAGAGAGTGGGGATGCAACTTGGGCAAGACACTCTCCACTATAATCAAAGTCTTGCCCAGATAGTCGGAACAGCAGTTGCCTTCTCTGCTGTTCTGATGGTCATAGTCGGACACGACTGACTATCATATATATATATATATATATGCCTTCATATTCAGAAAGAAGAAAAAGAAGAAGGCGAAGAGGAATGGACTGGGGAGACAGGAGAAACAACAGACAACAATAACAACAGACAACAACAACAGACAACAACAACAGACAACACAACAACAGACAACAACGACAGACAACAACAACAACAAACAACAACAGACAACAACAACAACAGACAACAACAACAACAGACAACAACAACAACAGACAACAACAACAGACAACAACAGACAAAACAACAACAGACAACAACAAAAACAGACAACAACAGACATCAGACAACAATAACAACAGACAACAACAACAACAACATCAGACAACAACAACAACAACAACAGACAACAACAACAACAGACAACAACAACAGACAAAACAACAACAGACAACAACAAAAACAGACAACAACAGACATCAGACAACAATAACAACAGACAACAACAACAACATCATACAACAACAACAACAGACAACAACAACAGACAACAACAACAACAACAGACAACATACAACAACAACAGACAACAACGACAGACAACAACAACAGACAAAACAACAACAGACAACAACAAAAACAGACAACATACAACAACAACAACAACAACAACAGACAACAGCGAAGGAAAACAAAAAGACCAGCCACAAAAAAAAGAAGCAAACAACAACAACAACAAAAAGAAGAAGAAGAAACTTCTCCAACACAGAATTTCCAGAAGGCAAGGGATACTATCGACACCGAAACACCCCTGTCCCCCACCCCTACCCCCACCCCCACGAGAAGAAAGGGCGAGAGCGGGATTCGAACCCAGACCCTCACGGGCAGATACTGGCAGACGTGAGTCTTACCCATTCTGCCACCGTCCTCCTACTGTAACAAAGACAGCAACACACAAAAGAAGAAAACTTCAAAAACTAACAACTTCCAGAAGACAAGGATACTATCGAAACTAAAAAACAAGAGAGGCAAGGCCTTCAAGACTCACTTGTGATACACTTTAAAAAAAAAATCCAAGCTTTCTAATTTCAAAATGTAATGTTTAAGATGAGAAAGATCAGTTTAAAGCGAATTAAGTCCCCTAGCATTAATTACAGAGTAATTTCCCTTTCTAACTATCTGCAAAAAACGTTTGCAAAATAAATAAAAATTCCATGCTTAGCAAAAGAAGTTCCTGTTTGAAAAAAAAAATGATAATAATGACTCCTCTTGTTGTTGTGTCAGAATAAGAGGTCAAAGTGCCAAGTTTAGAGAATACAAAAAAATATAAATATAACAGTAAATGCAGTTTGCATATAATTAGGCTTCATTTTTTTTTTTTTTTTTTTTTTTTTTTTTTGGTGCCCATCCCAGAGGTGCAATATTGTTTTAAACAAGATGACTGGAAAGAACTGAAATTTTCCTATTTTTATGCCTAATTTGGTGTCAACTGACAAAGTACTTGCAGAGAAAATGCCAATGTTAAAGTTTACCCACGGACACACAGACACACACACACACACACACACACACACACAACCGAACACCGGGTTAAAACATAGACTCACTTTGTTTACACAAGTGAGTCAAAAACAAACAACCCCCAACAACCCTGGATATCCCCACAGGGAGAAAACATAAGACAGCCCCCCACAGCCCCCCACGACCCCCCCACCCCCAGCCCCCCCTGCAGCCCCCCCCCCCCCCACCCCCCTCCTCCTCCCCACCTGGTTGAGGATGACGTTGACGATGTGCTGGGTAACGCCTTCGTCCACGTAGGTGTTCTGGTTGTCCCGGGACTCGTGGGCCACGTTGGACACGGCCTCTGTCAGGGCCAGCAGCAGATCCGCGTTGCCCGTGGCCGTCTCGAACAGGCCCACCATCGTGCCGATACAGCCTGTATATCATCGTCACCATTGTCGTTGTTATCATCATCATCGTCGTCGTCGTCGTCATCGTCGTTGTCGCTGACCCACCAGCCTGTCGTGTCGTCATTGTCGTTGTTATTATCATCATCATCATCATCGTTGTCGTCGTCATTGCTATTGTCATTGTTGCTGACCCACCAGCCTGTCGCGTCGTCATTGTCGTTGATATTATTATTATTATCATCATCATCATCATCGTTGTCGTCGTCATTGCTATTGTCATTGTCGCTGACCCACCAGCCTGTCGTGTTGTCATTGTCGTTGTTATTGTTATCATTATCATCATCATCATCATCGTTGTCGTCGTCATTGTCGTTGTTATTATTATCATCATCATCATCGTTGTCGTCGTCATTGTCGTTGTTATTATTATCATTATTATCATCATCATCATCGTTGTCGTCGTCATTGTCGTTGTTATTATTATCATTATTATCATCATCATCATCGTTGTCGTCGTCATTGTCGTTGTTATTATTATCATTATTATCATCATCATCATAGTTGTCGTCGTCATTGTCGTTGTTATTATTATCATTATCATCATCATCATCATCATCGTTGTCGTCGTCATTGTCGTTGTTATTATTATCATTATTATCATCATCATCATCGTTGTCGTGGTCATTGCTATTGTCATTGTTGCTGACCCACCAGCCTGTCGCGTCGTCATTGTCGTTGATATTATTATTATTATCATCATTATCATCATCGTTGTCGTCGTCATTGCCATTGTCATTGTCGCTGACCAACCAGCCTGTCGTGTCGTCATTGTCGTTATTATTATTATTATCATCATCATCATCATCATCATCGTCATCATTATCGTTGTCGTCGTCATTGCTATTGTCATTGTCGCTGACCCACCAGCCTGTCGCGTCGTCATTGTCGTTGTGATAATCATCATCATCATCATCGTCATCATCATCATCGCCATCATCTTTATTACCACCCCGCCATCCTCATGAACATCGTCATGACCACCAGCACCACCACCTCCTCCATCATTATCATCACCATCACTACCATTCTCGTCATCATCACTTATACCATCATCATCATCATCATAACGATAACAAGAACAACAACACTGATAACAACAACAAGGAGAAAAATACATCAAGCGCTCTCAAAGTCCAGGACAGACACAAAAACACACAAGAACACACATACATACAGACACAGACATGCACACAACACACACACATGCACACAACACACACACACACACACACACACACACACACACACAACCCCTAAGAACCCCCCCCTCTACACACACACCCACAGACCCATACACACACACACACACACACACACACACACACACACACACACACACACACACACACACACACACACACACACACACACACACACACACACACACACACACACACACACACACACACACACACAAAGATATTCAAAATTCGAATAACAACACAGGAATATATTCCCAAGTCAGGTGATGCTAACAGATGATGATGAATATATACAAACAAGATTAGGAAAATTTGTTTATGAATGCTGCTGCTGCAATTTACTGCATTAACTGATTGATTAATTGTGTGTTTTTCATTCATTCATTCATTCATTTACCATTGCCCTTGTGTCTTATAAACCTTACGGTTTCATGACAATAAAATCTATTCTATTCTATTCTATTCACACACACACACACACCCAAACACAAAACACAAATACACCCCCCCCCCCCCACCAAACCAGCCCCAGCCCCACCCCCAGCCCCACCACCCACACCCACGCCCACACCCACACACCCACACCCACACACCCACACCCCCACACGGGAAGGAAAGAACCCACCAGGTGTGGTGCCCACGGTGATCCTCTGCTTCTCCCCAGAGGCCGCCATGCTGCCGATGGCCTGCACGGTAGGGGTTTGAACCTCCGGGTCGTGGACCGTCTGCAGCACGCGGTGCAAGGCAGGGAGGGCGCCGTTCTGCATCAGCAGCTCCGAGTAGCCAGGGTTCTTGGCCACCTCCCGTATCGCCTGCACGGCAAAGGAAAAGGGGGGGTCGGGGGTGGGTGGGGGGGTGGGGGGTGTGGGGGTGGGGGTGGGGATCGGGGGGCCGGGTGGGTGGAGGTGGGGGTGGGGGGGTTGTGTGAATCCTACAATCGGCGTGGAGGATGTTTCCTCTGATGCTATTGTTGTGTGTTGGTCGTGCTGAATAGTTTTTAAAAAAAAAGAAAAAGAAAAAAGAAAACGTTTTGTATTTCATGTACGGTTTTTTTTTTATTGGTTTTTGTTTTTTGTTGTTGTTGTTTTTTTAGAGTGGGGATACAACACAACACAATAAAATGCAATGCAATGCAATGCAATGCAATACACTGCAATGCAATGCAATGCACCTCTTTTGTGAAGGTGGGAATACAATATAATGCAAAGCAATGCAATGCAATACAATAACCTCTTTTGTGAAGGTGGGAATACAATATAATGCAAAGCAATGCAATGCAATACAATAACCTCTTTTGTGAAGGTGGGAATACAATATAATGCAAAGCAATGCAATGCAATTCTCAAATGAAGACCTCTGGGACAGAACCAAACAAGCACCCATAGAAGAAGAAATCAAAAAGAGAAAGTGGGGGTGGATAGGCCACACGTTGCGCAAGTCACCACTCAACATCACTCGCCAGGCACTTGACTGGAACCCCCAAGGCAAACGCAAAGTTGGCAGACCCAGGCAGACTTGGAGAAGAAGTACGGACACTGAAGTGAAGGCAGCCGGAATGACGTGGGCCCAGATAAAGAGGATCGCCCCAAACCGTGTCCGTTGGAGGAGTGCTGTTGTGGCCCTTTGTTCCCGAGCGGAGCTATAGGCATAAGTCAAGTAAGTCAATGCAATGCAATACAATAACCTCTTTTGTGAAGGTGGGGATGCAATGCAATCCAATGCGATACAATTTTTTTTAAAAAAAGACAAGACAATACAAAATAAAAACAAAAGGTTTGCAGCAGACCGTTTTTTACCGTGGCCGAGAGCAGTATGACTCGTCCTCAGAAAGAAAAGATCTAAGCACATCACTCCTCTTTTGCAACATCTCCACTGGCTACCTGTCTCGCACAGAATAAAGTACAAGATCAGCACTCCATGTTATAAATGTATTCACAAATTTGCCCCTTCCTATCTCTGCGGCTGCCTTCACCTCTACACTCCATCTCGCTCTCTACGATCGGCTTCGGATCCACTCTGTTTACGCATACCCAGATTCAAACACTCGACTGTTGGCCGCCGTTCTTTCTCTGTCTCTGGATCTTGCAATTGGAATGAACTTCCTCTTTCTCTTCGTCAGGTCTCCGCACTCAGCTCTTTCAAGTCTGGCTTTAAAACCCACCTCTTCCCAAAATAGCCTCCCTTCCCTGCCTCTTCCTTGTCTTCAGTTTTTTTTCCAGTTTTATAGCGATGCATGCGTGTGAATGACTGATGCGAAAGCGCTTTGATTTGTCTCTGCACAAGATTCAGCGCTTTATAAATATGATATTTATCATCATTATTGGCGTCAGAAGACTTGGGTCTGATGAGGGCAGGGATACAATACAATACAATACAATACATACAACACAACACAACACAATACAATACAACACAATACAACAACAGACAACCACCACCACCAACACACATTACCGTGGCACACAGCTGTACGATGTATGTATCTGACGACTTGAGCAGCCTGATGAGGGCAGGGATACAATACAATACAAGACAAGACAATACAATACAGCACAATACAATATAATACAATGCAACACAATGCAATACAATGCAATACAACACAACATAATACAATACAATACAATACAATACAACACAACACAACACAACACAACACAACACAATACAACACAATACAATGCAATACAATACAATACAATACAATACAACACAATACAACAACAGACAATAACAACACCACCAACACTCATTACCGTGACAGACAGCTGAACGACGTATGTATCAGATGACTCAGCAGCCTGATGCGGGCAGGGATACAACACAATACAATACAATACAACACAACACAATACAACAACAGACAACCACCACCACCAACACACATTACCGTGGCACACAGCTGTACGACGTATGTATCTGACGACTTGAGCAGCCTGATGAGGGCAGGGATACAATACAATACAATACAATACAATACAATACAGCACAATACAATATAATACAATACAACACAATGCAATACAATGCAATACAACACAACATAATACAACACAACACAACACAACACAACACAACACAATACAACACAACACAATACAACACAATACAATACAATACAATACAATACAATACCATACAATACAATACAACACATCACAACACAACACAATACAATATAATACATACAATACAATACAATACAACACAACACAATACAACACAATACAACACAACACAATACAATACAATACAACACAACACAACACAACACAACACAACACAATACAATACAATACAATACAACACAATGCAACACAATACAACAACACCACCAACACTCATTACCGTAGCAGACAGCTGTACGATGTATGTATCTGACGACTTGAGCAGCCTGATGAGGGCAGGGATGCCCCCAGTGCCCACCACCTGCTCCTGCACCTCGGGCCTCCCGATCACGTTGAGCAGCAGCTGAAGCACGGGCACCTTGCTGTCCTCCGCCAGCGTGGACTTGGCCACCTTGCAGATCACGGGCACGCCGCCTGGGGAAGGAAGGACGGGAGGAAGGGGTGAATGAGTGGGTGAATGAATGAGGGAAGGAAGGAAGGAGTGAATGAGTGGGTGAATGAATGAGGGAAGGAAGGAAAGGGTGAATGAGTGGGTGAATGAATGAGGGAAGGAAGGAGGGAATGAATGAGTGGGTGAATGAATGAGGGAAAGAAGGAAGGAGTGAATGAGCGGGTGAATGAATGAGGGAAGGAAGGAAGGAGGGAGGGAATGAGCGGATGAATGAATGAGGGAAGGAAGGAAGGAGTGAATGAGTGGGTGAATGAATGAAGGAAGGAAGGAAGGAGGGAGTGAATGAGTGGGTGAATGAATGAGGGAAGGAAGGAAGGAGTGAATGAGTGGGTGAATGAATGAGGAAAGGAAAAAAGGAGTGAATGAGTGGGTGAATGAATGAGGGAAGGAAGGAAGGAAGGAAGGAGTGAATGAGTGGGTGAATGAATGAGGGAAGGAAGGAAGGAAGGAAGGAGTGAATGAGTGGGTGAATGAATGAGGGAAGGAGGGAAGGAAGGAAGGGGTGAATGAATGGGTGAATGAATGAGGGAAGGGGGGAGTGAATGAGTGGGTGAATGAAGGAGGGAAGGAGGGAAGGAAGGAAGGAGTGAATGAGTGGGTGAATGAATGAGGGAAGGAAGGAAGGAAGGGGTGAATGAGTGGGTGAATGAATGAGGGAAGGGAGGAAGGAAGGAGGGAGTGAATGAGTGGGTGAATGAATGAGGGAAGGAAGGAAGGAGTGAATGAGCGGGTGAATGAATGAATGAGGGAAGGAAGGAAGGAAGTATTGAACAGATGAATGAATGAATGAATGAATGAAAGAATGAAGTAGTCGATAGAGGAAGGAAGGAAGGAAGGAAGGAAGGAAGCAGTGAATGAGCGGGTGAATGAATGAGGGAAGGAGGGAAGGAAGGAAGGATTGAATGAGTGGGTGAATGAAGGAAGGAAGGAAGGAAGTATTGAACAGATGAATGAAGGAAAGAAGGAAGGAAGAAGTCAATGGAGGAAGGAAGGAAGTAGTGAATAGATGAATAAATTAATAAAGGAAGGAAGGAAGGAAGTAGTGAATGGATGAATGAATTAATAAAGGAAGGAAGGAAGGAAGTAGTGAATGGATGAATGAATTAATAAAGGAAGGAAGGAAGGAAGGAATTAGTGAATGGATGAATAAAGGAAGGGACGAAAGGAAGGAAGGACTGAAGGAAAAGAAGGAAGTAGTGAATAAACGAACTGATTAATCAATGAACAAATAAATGAAGGAAATAACCAACGAATGGATGAAAAAAAAAATGGATGAATGGATGGATGAATGAATGAATAAATGAAATAACAGACGAATGAATAAGAAAGTTCCCAATCAGAGCGCATTACCCAACAACACAACAGACTCACCATTCAAGTAGAACGGCTCCCAGTTGGGGTGGATACCCTCAGTGGACGGGGTGGTGAGGTTGCGGAGGCAGGTGCCCGAGGCAATGACCTCCTCCTCCATGTCGGAGCCCATCATCCGGAGCAGGTTCTTCCACACGGGCAGCTGCTCCAGGTCCTTGGCCAGGAAGAACTCCAACAGGGACATGAACTGCTTGATGGCACAGATCTCCACGGCCCCGTGGTTCTGAGAGTTGATCACGTTCACCTGGGGAAGAGGGAAAGAAGGATGAAAGAAAGAGTAAGTGAAGGGGGAAAAAAAAAGAATGAATGTGGGAAGAGGTGTGGGAGACAGGATAAAAGGAAGGGAGGAATGAATGAATGAATGAAAGAATGAAAGAAAGAAGATGGAAGGGAGAGAGGAAGGGAGGGAACAGTGAAGGAAGGAGGGAAGGAGGGATTGAAGAAAGGGAGGAGGGATGGGAGGAAGGGAAGAAGGAAGGAATTAATGGAAGAGGGAAGGAAGGATTGAAGGGAGGGAGAGATGGAGGGAGGAAAAGAATGAAGGGAGGGATAAATGAAGAAAGGAAGGAAGGAAGGAAACAATGAAGAAAGGTGTAAAGGGATGGCGGGAGGAAGGAAGGAAGGAAGGAGGGAAGGAAGAACTCAAACAGGAACAGGAACTGCTTGATGGCACAGATCTCCACGGACCCGTGGTTCTGAGAGTTGATCACGTTCACCTGGGGAAGAAGGAAAGAAGGATGAAAGAAAGAGTAAGTGAAGGGGGAAAAAAAAAGAATGAATGTGGGAAGAGGTGTGGGAGACAGGATAAAAGGAAGGGAGGAATGAATGAATGAAGGAAAGAAGATGGAAGGGAGAGAGGAAGGGAGGGAACAATGAAGGAAGGAAGGAAAGAAGGAAGGGTTGAAGAAAGGGAGGAGGGATGGGAGGAAGGGAAGAAGGAAAGAAGGAATTAATGGAAGAGGGAAAGAAGGACTGAAGGGAGGGAGAGATGGAGGGAGGAAAAGAATGAAGGGAGGGATAAATGAAGAAAGGAAGGAAGGAAGGAAACAATGAAGGAAGGTGTAAAGGGATGGCGGGAGGAAGGAAGGAAGGAGGGAAGGAGGGAAGGAAGAACTCCAACAGGGACATGAACTGCTTGATGGCACAGATCTCCACGGCCCCGTGGTTCTGAGAGTTGATCACGTTCACCTGGGGAAGAGGGAAAGAAGGAAGAAAGAAAGAGTAAGTGAAGGGGAAAAAAAAAAGAATGAATGTGGGAAGAGGTGTGGGAGACAGGATAAAAGGAAGGGAGGAATGAATGAATGAATGAAAGAATGAAAGAAAGAAGACGGAAGGGAGAGAGGAAGGGAGGGAACAGTGAAGGACGGAAGGAAGGAAAGAAGGAAGGATTGAAGAAAGGGAGGAGGGATTGGAGGAAGGGAAGAAGGAAGGAATGAATTAATGGAAGAGGGAAGGAAGGATTGAAGGGAGGGAGAGAGGGAGGGAGGAAAGAAGGAAGGGAGGGATAAATGAAGAAAGGAAGGAAGGAAGGAAACAATGAAGGAAGGTGTAAAGGGAGGGCGGGAGGAAGGAAGGAAGAAAGGAGGGAAGGAGGGAAGGAAGAACTCCAACAGGAACAGGAACTGCTTGATGGCACATATCTCCACGGCCCCGTGGTTCTGGCTCTCTCCACACTCTTCCCCCCTCCCCCACCCCCCAAAGCCCCTGTACTTTCCGCCTCTCTCTTTATCTCTCCCCCCCCCCTCTACCGTCCTCCCTCTTTCTCCCCTTTTCTATCCCTCTCTTTCTCCTTCCTATCTCTCTCCCTCTCTCTCCCCTATCTCTCTCTTCCTTCCCACCTCTCTCCCTCTCTCTCTCTGTCTCCAACCCCACTCGCCACCTCTCTCTCTCTCTCTTTTCCCCATCTCTCCAATCTCTCTCTTTCTCCCTCTGTGTCCCTCCCTCTCTCTTCCTCATCAATCTCTCTCTGTCCCCCCCCCCCCCCCCACAACCCCCTTCTCTATCTCCCTCCCTCTTTCTCTCCGCCTCTTATGTCCCCCATCTTTCTCCATTCTCTCTCTCACACATACCCCCCCCCCCCCGCCCCAGCAAGCCCCCCTCCCCCCCAAATCCCCACACTACTGACCTTGGATCCCAGCCCAATGAGGCTTTCCACGGTGTCCTGAATGCCGGAGGACACGGCCAGGAGGAAGGGGGTGCTGCCCAGGTCATCGTTGGTCTGAAGCTCCAGGGAGTCAGGGTCGTTCTCCACGAACCGCTCCAATGACTTGATGTACCCGCGGAAGGCGCAGTGGTGGATGTGGTGCCACCCGGTTTCGTCCGGGTCGATCATGGTTGTATGGTTGTGTGGTTGTGGTGGTGGTGGTGTTTAGGGGTAGGTGGGGTGCTGGGCGGGGTGTGGGGGTGTCGGGTCTTTCACCTGAGGAACAGACAGCGATCACGGGATTGATTAATTTTGATCGATTTTGATGAAAACAAGTTATATTATGACATTGTTGGTCATCCATTCACCCTTGGGGAAATCAGTAATGATGGTGGGTGAAAATCACGTTGCTGGCTGAGAGTTACGATAATGACGCTAGTCATTCGGATGAGACGATAAACCAAGGCCCCGTGTGCAGCATGCACTTAGCGCACGTAAAAGAACCCACGGCAACAAAAGGGTTGTTCCTGGCAAAATTCTGTAGAAAAATCCACTTCGATAGGAAAAAACAAATAAAACTGCACGCAGGAAAAAAAACACAAAAAAAGGGTGGCGCTGTAGTGTAGCGATGCGCTCTCCCTGGGGAGAGCAGCCCGAATTTCACACAGAGAAATCTGTTGTGATAAAAAGAAATACAAATACAAATAATTCTACCCAACGAGAAGGCGCCCCTTCAGAATCATGATCAGATGATTAAACTACAACGTCCAGCTAAGTCTCGTTTAATCAGTCAATTATAATTAGTAATTATTCACAGCAATACAATGGGTGTCATCGCCACGCTTACTGGGGGAAAAAAGTAAAAAGTCATTATGATCCTGGTGACGACGAAGATGTTAGTAATGAAACGAACACAACGGTGACAATGATGATGAGGATGATGATGAGGTGATCACAGTGATGATGATGGTGATCATAATGACATCTACCACAACGATAATAATTATGTTTGTGATGGTAGTGAGGGTATGGTGGTCATGATGATGATGATGTTGACAACGACGACGACGACGATGATGATGATGATGATGGATGATATGGATAATGATAATGAGGAGGAGGAGGAGGAGGAGAGGAGGAGGAGAAGGAAAAGGAGGAGGAGGAGGATAATGGTAGCTACAAACTTGACGTAAGTGAAGGAATTTCTGCTTCCTACTTTGTCGTCATGCTTCTCTGAACAAATCTTTGTCACGAAAAAAAAAAAACAAACAAAAAAAACAAGAGAGGCAAGGCCTTCAAGACTCTCTTGTGATACACTTTTAAAAAAAAAAAGGTCCAAGCTTTTTATGTATTGAGTATAATTTCGAAATGTAATGTTTAAGATGAGAAAGATCAGTTTCAATCAAATTAAGTCCCCTAGCATTAATTACTGAGTAATTTCCCTTTTTTACTATCTGCACCAAAACGTTTGCAAAATAAATAAAACTTACATGCTTAGCAAAAGAAGTTCCTGTTTGAACAAAAAATGATAATAATGACTGCTCTTGTTGTTGTGTCAGAATAAGAGGTCAAAGTGCCAAGTTTAGAGAATACAAAAAATATAAATATAACAGTAAATGCAGTTTGCATATAATTAGGCTTCATTTTTTTGTTTTTTTGTTTTGTGCCCATCCCAGAGGTGCAATATTGTTTTAAACAAGATGACTGGAAAGAACTGAATTTTTCCTATTTTTATGCCTAATTTGGTGTCAACTGACAAAGTATTTGCAGAGAAAATGTCAATGTTAAAGTTTACCACGGACACACACACACACACACACACACACACACAGACACACACACACACAGACAACCGAACACCGGGTTAAAACATAGACTCACTTTGTTTCCACAAGTGAGTCAAAAACCACCTCTACCGCACAAACAACACCAAAGAAAGTGCGAAGTTTTAAAAAAGCTTAATCATTCGTTTATTCCCTTTAAAATCTAATACCCATACTAGAAGAACGACTTCGACAGGCAGAGAGAGGTTACAAACAGTGAGGGAAGCGGAGAGGGGAGAAGGAGGAGAATAATATAACTGTTAGGCCAAGGCTTCATCCAGACACGTTCAGTTCCTACTGGGGTTTTTTTAATTATTTTTGACTCACTTGTGTAAACAAAGTGAGTCTATGTTTTAACCCGGTGTTCGGTTGTCTGTGTGTGTGTCCGTGGTAAACTTTAACATTGACATTTTCTCTGCAAATACTTTGTCAGTTGACACCAAATTTGGCATAAAAATAGGAAAAATTCAGTTCTTTCCAGTCATCTTGTTTAAAACAATATTGCACCTCTGGGATGGGCACAAAAAAAAAGAAGAAAAAAAAGAAGCCTAATTATATGCAAACTGCATTTACTGTTATATTTATATTTTTGTATTCTCTAAACTTGGCACTTTGACCTTTTATTCTGACACAACAACAAGAGGAGTCATTATTATCATTTTTTGTTCAAACAGGAACTTCTTTTGCTAAGCATGGAATTTTTATTTATTTTGCAAACGTTTTGGTGCAGATAGTAAAAAAGGGAAATTACTCTGTAATTAATGCTAGGGGACTTAATTTATCACAAGTGAGTCTTGAAGGCCTTGCCTCTCTTGTCTATTTTTTATTTTTTTATTTTTTTATTGAGTGCATCGTGTGATTTCCCCGATTTTTCACTTGCTTTTAACCGTTATTTTCAATCTGTTCGGAAATCCTCTCACGGCAGATTTAAGACACAAACATCAAGCATAAACCGACTCAGTCGAGAATGGATTCCTATTGACTGGTTTGTCGGTGGCATTTTGTGCGCGGGCGTGAATGAAGACCTGAGAAAGTGAGCGAGTGAGAAATGAATGAATGAATGAATGAGTGAGTGGTGAACTGATTTTTTTTTTTTTTTTTTTTTTTAAGTTAATCGATTGAATGACTGGTTCATCGATCGGTTGGCTGAATGGTTTGGTTAGTTGGTCGGCCAGGTAAACTGATTAATTGATTGATTGATTGATTGACTGGTTGGCTTGGTTGGTTGGCTGGTCGGTCGGAGTGACTGATTATGTTGTTGTATTTCTTTTTTTTATCACAACAGATTTCTCTGTGTGAAATTCGGGCTGCTCTCCCCCAGGGAGAGCGCGTCTCTACACTACAGCGCCACCTCTTTTTTTTTTTCTTTTTTTTTCCCCTGCGTGCAGTTTTATTTGTTTTTCCTATCGAAGTGGATTTTTCTACAGAATTTTGCCAGGAACAACCCTTTAGTTGCCGTGGGTTTTTGTTTTTTTTTTACGTGCGCGTAGTGCATGCTGCAC
>NC_134901.1:37197971-37215471 GCF_041734735.1 Babylonia areolata | reverse complement strand
TTCAATTGTAGTGTAAAACACGCCATTAGCATTGCACCAGAATCATAGCCATTCTTTTTTTGCCGTGTGCAAAAATGGGTCGGGTCATTCCAATAAGAGAACTTGTATTTGTATTTGTAGTTCTTTTTATCACAACAGATTTCTCTGTGTGAAATTTGGGCTGCTCTCCCCAGGGAGAGCGCGTCGCTACACTACAGCGCCACCAATTTTTTTTTTGTATTTTTTCCTGCGTGCAGTTTTATTTGTTTTTCCTATGGAAGTGGATTTTTCTACAGAATTTTGCCAGGAACAACCCTTTTGTTGCCGTGGGTTCTTTTACGTGCGCTAAGTGCATGCTGCACACGGGACCTCGGTTTATCGTCTCATCCGACTGACTAGCGTCCAGACCACCACTCTAAGGTCTAATGGAGGAGGGGGAGAAAATATCGGCGGCTGAGCTGTGATTCGAACCAGCGCGCTCAGATTCTCTCGCTTCCTAGGCGGACGCGTTACCTCTAGGCCATCACTCCACTTCAGCTATGGTGTAAAAAAAACACGCATTAACACTAACATCGCACGAGAGTCACGTGAAGTCATTCTGTATGTGTACAAAAAAGGGCAAGTTTTGTGTAGTGGTGAAAAGCACAGACCTGCTTCCTTCAAGATGGGATGTTGGGAATATTGGGGCAGCGTAGGTGAAAGTATCGAAAATGGCCCCTAACTTCAGAGGAGCCCCCCCCCCCCCCCCCCCCCCCCCCCCTTTTGTTTACGATTGCGTATTTCAAGTTAATCGGTCTTGTATAAACTACAGCTTCTACTACTAGTACTACTACTACTACTTCTACTACTACATAGGGCAGGATGTAAAAAAAATTAAAAAAAGGAAAGCTGTATAAGCTTATTCATTTACCCTCAATAAAGATCATTTTGACTTGACTTGACTACTTCTACTACTGGAATGAAACCCCTCGCAAATCATCAAGCAGCATACCGTTTTTGTTTTTTTTTAAATCAACACTCATCTGTCAGCAAGTGTGAATCAGTAAGTTCGGCACTGCACAATACGTATCAAACACAGGTCCTGAACCCCAATTTTTGTCGCACGTCGAAACAGTAACAAGTGTGTGTATATGGATATGTGTGTGTGTGTGTGTGTGTGTGTGTGTGTGTGTGTATACATATGTATGTATGTGTGTATGTCTATATACATATGTCACTTAGTTTGAAGTATGTAGATTTTACCCAGCGTGATGTGAGATGTGATGAAATATGTACGTATTTTAGCAAATGTGATGTGAGACTATGTCTATTTGTTTATTTTATTTTATTATATTTTATTTCATTTTTATTCTATTTTATTTTTGTATACATATTTCTATGTCACTTTAGACTTAAATTTGTATATCTTATTGTAAAGCGCAGTGAACCCCATTTGAGATGAGGGTACGGCGCTATATAAGCCTGCTTTTTTTTTTTTTTTAAGGGAGGCTAAGATGATAGACCCTCTACATCAAAGTTTAACGCCGCGCACACCCCTCACTACCGATGGTCGGCAGAAGAGAGTGGGAAAGTCAGAGGTGTGGGGAGGCTGGGGTGCGGGGGGTGGGGGTGGGGCGGGGTGGGAGGTCTGGCACTCTGCTGACCCTGCCAGAATAAAGCAGTCAAGCATGAAGGTGACCGCTCCTCCACCTTTTTACTCTCACCCCCACCCCCCGCCCCCCTCAACCGTCCCTCCATCCCCCTATCCCCCACCCCCACCCCCGCGGGAATGTTGGTCTGTGACAGTGTGGGGTCATCAGTTTCACAGCTTTCTGAATGGGAAATGGACGCAACTGGCAACTGTCTTGTCTGTCTGTCTGTCTGTCTGTCTGTCTGTCCAGGTCAGTTTCTTTCTCTGTCTCTCTCTCTCTCTTTGTGTCCCTCTCTCCCCCCCCCCCCCTCTCTCTCTCTCTCTCTCTCTCTCTCTCACCACCCGTCTTCAACTGTTATTTACACTTCAGCCATTCATGAAAGCACTTTTAGAGCTAGTAAAAAAGGTAAGCAAACAACGACAACAACAACAAAACAACAACAAAGAAAAACAACAACACACACACACACACACACACACACACACACACACACACACACACACACACACACACACCCACCACCACCACCACCACCACCAACAACAACAACAACAACCAGAGGCAGCGATGTCGTGGTCAAGTCAAACAGATCAAGATGAGATGTCGATAAAAGAGTGTGTGTTCATAGACCTGTTTTCTTTCATCGTGCTCTCTGAAGAGAGGGAGACAGAGACAGACAGAGAGAGTGACAGAGAGACAGAGAAAGAGACAGACAGACAGAGAGACAGAGAGAGACAGAGACAGAGAGAGACAGAGACAGAGAGAGACAGAGACAGAGAAACGGAGAGAGAGACAGAGACAGATAAACAGAGAGAGAGACAGAAAGAGAGAGAGAGAGAGAGAGAGAAAGGCACAGACTGACAGACAGACAGAGACAGAGAGAGAACAAGAACAAGAACAAAAACTTTCATCTCCAGGCCTCCGGCCCCAAGAAAGAGGTCAAAAGTACACAATATGGTGATCACAGAGACACACACACACACACACACACACACACACACACACACACACACACACACACACACACACAGACAGACACAGAGAAACAGAGAGAGACAGACAGACAGAGAAAAAGAGAGACAGAGAGAGAGAGCGGCGGTGGTGATAATACTCACCGAAGATGCAGTGACGAGTTTGTCGTTAATGTTAGCAGAAGCAACAGGACACAAGTCAATAGAATATTGTATATCTCTGTTGACACATCTGTTGACATAAGCACTGGTAGTAGTAGTAGTAGTAGTAGTAGTAGTAGTAGTAGTAGTAGTAGTAGTAGTAGCCTAAGAGAAAGATGAGAAGAAGTTATGATTAAAAAAAATCAGTTGTAAAATCAGTTTCAATCCAGAAGAAACAAACAATAATAATAATGGTATTTATATTGCGCTGAATCTTGTGCAGAGACAAATCAAAGCGCTTTCGCACCAGTCATTCACACGCATGCATAACTCTAAAACTGTAGAAACTAAAGACAAGGAAGGGCAGGCAAGGGAGGCTATTTTGGGAAGAGGTGGGTTTTAAGGCCAGACTTGAAAGAAGCTAAGAGTGGAGACTTGACGAAGCGAAAGAGGAAGTTCATTCCAATCGCAAGGTCCAGAGACAGAGAAAGAACGGCGGCCAACAGTCGAGTGTTTGAATCTGGGTATGCGTAAACAGAGTGGATCCGAAGCCGATCGTAGTGAGCGAGATGGAGTGTAGAAACAAACAAACAAACAAACAAACAAACAAATTCTTCCCCACAAATAATCAAAAGCCGGTGTCTTACAACCCCAAACCCATTCATCATCACACAGAAACTTCCGTCAATGGACGAACAGTCGTCAACATCCGGACAATATGAGTCTCCACCCCCCCCACCCCCCCCAGCCCCCACACCAACCCCCCCACCCCCACCACCACACGCTCACTTCTCCGTATGCACCCACCTCCTTCCTTCTTCCTACCACCAACCACCCTTCTCCCACCTTCTTTTCCTTCGCCCTTCCGTGGCCTTCTTGAAAAAAAAATGTGTGGGGTTTTTCTTTTTCTTTTTTTTGTTTTTTTGTTTTTTTTTTTTTTTCGTTTACCCCCATCTTTTTTTTTTTTTTTTTTTTTTTTTTTTTTAATAAATACATATATTGGGAAAAGAGAAAAGACAAATCTGACAAAAACATAGTAACAATAGGAAAATAAAACAAAAACAAACAACAACATTAAAAAAACAACAACAAAAAACAACATATAATTGATATACACATATAACATTCTAAGTAAAAACAACTGAGAATGTTTGAATAAGTCATTTTAAATAAGTCTTCCAAAAAAAAGTAATAGATATCCATATCCCTACATATCTACCATTTTTTCAACATCTAACTTAGTTGTGTTTTATTTCCATAAATAGTTTGGAATATTGTTTTTATATGTTGTTTCTAATTTAAAAATGTTAACAATGATACTAATGATGACGACGACGACGACGACGACAACGACAACAATGGGTACTTATACAGCGCTCTATCCTGAAAAAAAAAAAAACTGTTCCGTTTTGCTTTACAAAACACATAATATACATAACACATTCCAACAAAACCGATACTACACATAACATAATACGTCAACGTTACACATAGGCCTTCACACACACACACACACACACACACACACCACCACCACCACCACCACCACCAAAAATAGCTGATGTTGGCTGGAGAGAGCGCCTCAGCTGCCTTACACAATGATTGATTGACGACAACATGCAATTAGGCGCCGGGGCCCCCACTGCATTTACCCACTTCGATTTCATCCCGGGTCAATTCCTTTTTTCTTTTTCTTTTTTTTAACTCCTGGCTGGCTGACTTCAGAATAATTATGCTGTTCAGAGAAAAGAACACGGTAATGGTATGGAAAGAAAGTCACGTGTTTCACGCATGCACACACACACACACACACACACACACACACACACACACACACACACACTACGCACACACACGCGCGCGTGCGTGCACACACACACACACACACACACACACACACTAACACGCTTACAAACAAACAATGTAAAGTACAACGAAAAACTAATTTTGTTTTGTCAAACACACAAACAAATAAATAAATAAATGAAACACGCAACGGATTATCTGACTACATGAAGCATTTAATTCATATATAATCCCAGAAGGGGCTGATATCTCTCTCTCAATATATATATATGTGTGTGTGTGTGTGTGTGTGTGGAGAGAGAGAGAGAGAGAGAGAGAGAGAGAACAAGAACAAAAACTTTAATCTCCAGGCAATATGGTGATCACGCAGCGACAACAAATTGTAAAATACATACTAAACTTAAACCTGTAGAACAAAAGTGCTTCTTGTGCATAGTAAATTAATTCTAACTTTCATCATTGTAGTCACAGAATTCCTGCCGTATCTTCAGGGCATTAAATATATAAACGCAGAGCTTACGAATACTGTAAACAGAACCATTCTTCCGCAAGTGAACATACGATTGACCTGAGAGTGAGAGAGAGAGACAGACAGACAGAGACAGAGACAGAGAGAGTCACAGTGAGAGAGACACACACAGAGACACACAGAGAGAGACAAAATCCCAGAAGGGGCTAAAATCAAAGAGAGAGGGTGTGCGAATCACTGATGTTACACCGGTCAAAACACGACCTCCTGTTATTCCTAAGGCTTTAATGCCCCCCTTGGGGACAAAATAACAGAGGCACAGCACTAATAACGGTGGTAATGGCTCTCCTCGGCAGCGCCTTGACTCAAGCTGGAACCGTTGATTAATCACCCAACTAACAACCAAAGTAACACGTTGCATTTCCCCCAAGCAATTCCACAACCACAGCCTTGACGAGCAGGGATATCGAAAACTCCACTGCATTTTTTTGTTCGTTTGTTTGTTTTTTTGTTTATTTTTTCCCCAGCGGCGGCTGAATCTTTTAACTCACTCAGTACGGCCAGTCCTCTCTTCTCCTCTACACAGACCCCTCGGATGTCCAGTGGGTGTCTGAATGACCCAACCTTTAGCTTCCGTCGTCAGAATTGTGGTATTCTTTGTCAACATTCACCTCTTCAGTATAAGAGCGTTCCGCTTGCAATAATTTGATGATGGTAATTGGGATGAAACGCTGTTAACGTCGTCTCTTTCGCCGTTCGTATGAAGAGAGTTAACACATGTTCGTGATGAATAAAATAGGAAGAAGAAAAAAAAAGAATGTAACAGAATTGAAGAGAAGAGAGCACGGCAGAACAGAAAGAAAAGAAAAAAAAAAGAAGAAGCAAAAACACACCGAACAGAACTGGGCAGAGCAGAAAACAGCGCAGCACAGCAGAACAAAACCGAACAAAACCACACTAAACAATACCACAAAAACTCGAAACAAACGAGAACAAGAGGCAAAGCCTTCAAGACTCACTTGTGCTTCACGCTTTATCCTGTAAAGGAATCATTAGGAGGTAAAAAAAATTAAAAAAAATAAAAAAGAAGAGAGAGAGATTCTAAAAATGGTTGAAAAGTGCTCTGTATTAAATATGATGGATAAGCTTGGGAGAAGAAAAAAAGAAAAGAAAAGAAAAAAAAACCGTAATGTTTAAGATTTTTGAGAAAGATCAGTTTAAAGCAAATTAAATCCCCTAGCATTAATTACAGAGTAATTTCACTGTTTTACTACCTGCACCAAAATGTTTGCAAAATAAATAAAACTTCCATGCTTAGCAAAAGAAGTTCCTATTTGAACAAAAAATGATAATAATGACTGCTCTTGTTGTTGGGTCAGAATATCAGATCAAAGTGCCAAGTTTAGAGAATACAAAAAATATAAATATAACAGTAAATGCAGTTTGCATATAATTAGGCTTCATTTTTTATTTTTTTGTGTGCCCATCCCAGAGGTGCAATATTGTTTTAAAAAAGATGACTGGAAAGAACTGAATTTTTCCTATTTTTATGCCTAATTTGGTGTCAACTGACAAAGTATTTGCAGAGTAAATGTCAATGTTAAAGTTTACCACGGACACACACACACACACACACACACACACACACACACAGACAACCGAACACCGGGTTAAAACATAGACTCACTTTGTTTACACAAGTGAGTCAAAAGCAAAACAAAACAAAACAAAGACCAACCCCAACTCAAACAAAACCCAAGCTAAACAAAGACAAGACAGAGAACATCACAAGAAAAAAAAAACCCAAAAGATTCCCGTCCTTAACGAACTGGAAAAAAGATCGAACAGTGTGATTTTTGACCATGGAAGGCATTTTTTGGCCACACATACACACAAACGGACGAACCCGGAAGCGTAAAATGGCTTAACTAAGGTATCCTCTTCTTTGCGTTCGACAGCTACGCAGTCAGGGTCGAAGTCCGAGGGATGCCACAAACTCGGACGTCCGGTGAAGATCGGCTGCCGTCCCCCAGAGCTTGGTGTTGAGGTCAGCACCCCCAGGCCAGGACTGCTGCCGCATCTTCTCATACAGGGGGCAGTCTTGGAGAATATGGGATGGGGTCTGGTCAGCCTGGCCGCAATCACATAGGGATGTGGCTGCCACTCCAATCCTCTTCAGGTGTGCTCGGAGGCCGCAGTGTCCTGTGCGAAGGCGGTAGATGGTAGTCTGGTGTCTTCTCTCCAGTGTCCTGATGGGATCTTGGTGTGCCTGGTAGCCTCCGTTCAGGGTGACCCAGCCTCTTCGGAATCTGCTGCGGAGGAGAGTTTTTGTTTCCTCATATGTGGCAGGAATAGTTGGCTGTGTGAGCTGGCTTCCTTCCTTAGCGAGGTGGTCTGCACGCTCGTTGCCTGGGAGGCCTACATGTGCAGGCACCCACTGGAGGGTCGTTGGGGTTGTTTGGGTAAGGGACTAAGGTATCCATTTTCGGAAATCCGTGAAGTCGTTGTCTCACACACAAGGCCACAAGCAAACGGACTGAAGAGCTATAAATAGCTTTGTGTGTTGGTGGAAAATACGAGTGAATATCGCGCCTCACTCGGGAATGTGGGGTTTTTTTTTGTTTGTTTGTTTGTTTGTTGGTTAGTTGGTTAGTTGGTTGGTTGGTTGTTTTTTTCATCTGGAATCACCGTTGTGAATGTAAGATAAAACAATACTGCTACACACACACACACACACACACACACACACACACACAAAACCTAATCATGTACACGCAAGTAGACGCACATGAGCGCGCGCACACGATTGCGCAAACACATGCAGAGAGAGAGAGACAGACAGACAGACAGACAGAGACACAGACAGATAGACAGAGGATTGTTGTGCAGAAGCTCCTTTGTGCCGTTTTAATCGCTGTGTAATTACAAATGCTAGGAGGGAAAAATGGGAAAGGAGTGAGTAAGAGGAAGATAAGGAAGAAAGTAGTAGAAAAAAAACAGAGACGAAAGTCTCTCTCTCTCTCTCTCTCTCTCTCTCTCTCTCTCTCTCTCTCTCTCTCTCTCATCCTGTGTGTGTCCGTTAGTGCGAAAGTATTAATAATCAACTGTCTGCTTTCACGTGAACGTATCTGATGCATGGGAGGGGGGGGGGATGAAAAACCACTGCACCGAACTCCCCTGTACAATGACTACCATTCTTCCTGCAATCTGCAGTCCACAAAGACACGACTGAAATAAACACAACACAATATTCTCCGAAGTTTTCCACCTGTCCTCAAAGCCCGAATCTCTCTCTCTCTCTCTCTCTCTCTCTCTCACACACACACACACACACACACACACACACACACACACACACACACACACACTTACGTCCCACCATTCCTCAATGGCGTCACTGAGATCAATGCTGAAAGTACTTTTTATTCACAGACTCCGAACCGAATGAAAAGAAAACCCTTCGCAACCGGTTGGTGGAACTCACCTGCACCCAATCCGAACGGTATAAAAAATAAAAATAAAAAAAAAAAAAACGCTGACAACTTCACGTTCAAAGGAACTGCCTGTGCTCCAAGCTTGACGCATTTATATACTGATCTACGCGAAAAAAAAAAGTAGGGAAAATTACCCCCTGTTAACCTTTTTTGAGTGGGGAATGAAAACAAGTCTTATGAAAGCTCTTACCACAAAGTTTAATACGTATATTCCGTTGTGTGCTAGATTTCACCCACACGCGAACAGAAATCGGTTTTCAAAGAACCCGGGGGGTAGATCCGACGGGCTCAATGGCTCAGTGGTAAGCGCGTTGGATTTTTAACCCGTGGGTTCTGGGTTAAGGTCCGTTTATACAGAGCGCGAACGCGAACGCGAAAGCGAACGCGGTTTTTCGTCCTGGAATATTTTAGTCATTTGTAGAGTGCGAACGCGAACGCGAACAAATTTTTGTTCGCGCGAACGCCCGCCTTGATTGCCCCCAGAGCGAATTTTCTCAGAAGGTCGCGCGGCTTTTTTGCTATCAACCAATCAGCAGGTACTTCCCTTGCATCATTTCCACAAATAGAAACTTGTACGCCTGACCGTTCCAAGGAAAAGCTAGGCACTAGCGTCAGTCTACTTTGCTGTGAAGTTTGGAGAAGAATGGACAAGACAATGGACAAGACAGAAGCCATGATTCTTGAAATTGAGAAGAATCATGTACTGTATGACAAAGCAGACAAAGATTACAAAGACATCATGAAAAAAAGAGACATATGGAAAGCAATTGGACAGAAAGTCGGACTGACAGGTACTATGATCTCCTCCGTGTCTGACTCTCTACCTGCGCCATGATTCCAAATGACCAAATTTTATCTCGCACAGCAAGAAAAAGACGAGCCGCCTCGAAAGCCGTCGACGGTTTTCCGCGTTCGGGTTCGTGCTCTATTTGAATGGCAAAACTGCTCAAAAGTCGCGTTCGCGTTCGTGTTCGCGTTGGACGCGTTCGCGTTCGCGCTCTGTATAAACGGACCTTTAGAGGTTCGATCCTGGCGGTTGTGGTGGTGGTGGTGCCTGATGGGTTGAGGGTGGAGATTGATTGATTCCGATCTCCCAGGTCAGCACAAGTGCAGGTCAGCCGGTGCTTCAACAAACCCCCCCCCCCACCCGCACCCCCACCCCCACCCTCCCTTCACGTGCATACGCATTCCGAAGATCAAAGAGTTAATACCACGTTAAACATCCTGTAACTGATGTCAGCACTGAAGCCGCTTGAGATGAGATGCTACCGTAAGATCCTTGACATCTCTTTAACTCTCTCCATACGAACGGCGAAAGAGACGACGTTAACAGCGTTTCATCCCAATTACCATCATCAAAATATTGCAAGCGGAAGGCTCTTATACTGAAGACGTGAATGTTGACAAAGAATACCACAATTCTGACGACGGAAGCTAAAGGTTGGGTCATTCAGACACCCACTGGACATCCGAGGGGTCTGTGTAGAGGAGAAGAGAGGACTGGCCGTACTGAGTGAGTTAAAAAGACCACATAATAAATGAGGAGGTCAGAAACAGTATAACTGAAGCTATCAATCCTTTCACCGCCAAGCTCGCATTTATGCACAGACGTGGTAGAAGACCCATGTCACTGAAAGGTGACCATTCATTGAACCTACTGCTCTTAATGTTCGGTGGTAGGATAAGCCATATTTCCTATACATCGCAGGGGGCGTGGGGGGTAGGGGGGGGAATCCCCAGCTATTTCTTAGCCACAGTCTCTTCTGTGTTTATACCACAAGGGAATTTTGTACTGCAAATTGAATGGCGGTGAAAGGGTTAAGGCACATGACAGCTTGCTCAGCGTTGTGAAGAAGAGAACAATGATATGGTATGGACATAATAATAATAATAATGGATACTTATATAGCACACTATCCAGAAATCTGTTCTAGGTGCTTTACAAAAACGCTTCGTTAACATAAAACATTACACCTATGTTACATACACACACCAACATGTGACTACACACACACACACACACACACACACACACACACACACACACACTGCATACATACATTTTAACAATACATGTGTATATAACAGCTACCCTAACACATACGCACACATAGGCAGGCACAAACTTACATAAACTCACGCACACACAATACATATTCAATATACATGCATGTAGTTATGTACACATACATATGTATACACACATAGTCAAGCACAGCTAACGCAAAGGAAGTGGACCTGCCACAATTGAACTTACTGCTGAGGGAAAAGGTGAGTTTTGAGACGAGATTTAAAAGATGCGAGGGAATCAGAATGACGGAGGTTATCAGGGAGCTTGTTCAATATTTTTGGCGATTGAAAAGAAAACGATCTGTGTCCATGGACATGTGTGTAACGAGATCATCAGGCCCAGCAAACACCATCCTGCAAGGCACAGTGTAGTGCCAGGCTATCACTCTCAAACCAGGAGGCAAAAATTGCACCGGCTCTTAGTGCTGCAGCCTTCTGGGCTGGTTGGCATTTGGGAACCATCCCCAACACTGACTGTCCTAAATCCCTCTTGGCCGAGAGAGTGGGGATGTAACTTGGGCAAGACACTCTCCACTATAATCAAATTCTAGCCCAAATAGTCGGAACAGTAGTTGCCTGCTTTGCTGCCCTGATGGTCATAGTCGGACACGACTGACTATCATACATACATACATACATATATATATATATATATATAGTGCCAGGAGGCAGACGAAGAGGCAGACAGAAGAGATGGGAAGATAACTGTCACGCGCTATAAGAGAGCGGACTAGAAACCCCCACCCAACCCAGCACTAACACCCAGACAACACAAACACAGACTAAAATAATTCATGGTTTACATACATTTATTCAGTCACACACAGAACTTGCCAAATGAACTGACTAACCACAATCCCAGCCACAACAACTGATACACTTAAACGACAACAGAATGGATAAATAACCCACAACCCCCCCCCCAAAAAAAAAACAACAACACAGAGCTTGAAGACACGTCCGTCCAGCGAAAAAAAACAGTCTGAAGAATGTTGTGCACTCAGGACAGTTGATAAAGAAAACCTGAAACACTCTGCACAACACCAGATGATAAAAAAACAAATAAACAAACGATGACGTGGACAACGAAGACTGAAGAAAACGACGATGAAAACGGGTACACGATGAAAGCGGGTACACGATGACAGTGACGAGAAGAGGGCAGCGGGGAAAACTGCTGACAACAGACAACTGAAGCACCAATGCCACCCGGCCGACACAGGTGGAAGGACAAATGGCACAGGAAGTGGGACGCTGCAAACTGCCAACCGGGTACCACTACCCTGACGCTGGAAATAAAAAACCAAAACAAAGACGAGACACGTCCAGCAGGGCACTCCCTCTGAGCTGGAGCACACAGAATACAGATGTAGCCGTGTACCGAGTGGTTCTAATAGGGCTTACGGCACAAAAGACTTAACTAAATATGATTGATTGAATAAAAGGATAGACAAGATCCCACGCACAGGCCAGGAACATATAGAGGCCAGTCACAAATGGGGTTTTCTATTGTTTTATTTACAATATTCTAAAAGAAGACTAAGAAGAAGAAATAATGAGAAGATAAAAAGAGAAGACTAAGAAGAAGAAATAATGAGAAGATAAAAAGAGAAGACTAAGAAGAAGACAGTGCAGCCATACGTAGCGAGGTGTCAGCTGTTGTGGGGACACACGACACACTGCCCGCGACACAGCAAGAGAGAGAGAGCAGGCTCTGGTCAGATGACTGACCAGGTATGAAAATGACCACTCATCATTCACTGTGCCAATTTATGCAAGTTTAGCGGACCGCAAAGTGCGTCACGTGTGCTTGCAAGCAGATCGTCACTAATCACGGAGAATCCGATGACAATTGTGTTTGTTTAAAGGTGTTCAGTGATAGATTTCTAAATGATTCCTGAACCGATTTACGTCGGATAAGTTGCAAAAGAAAGAGCTCAACGCCTACTTTATAATGAGTGTAAAATGAAGTGTTGATTATTTAAGATGAATTTATAATCTTAATTTAAGTCACCTGAACAGGGTCAGTTTTAACGAGCTCGTCGCTGAAAATTACAAACTGCGTTAAATCAGTTTCACGTAGGCGAACATAAATGGAATAGATTTAAAGATGGAATTAAGACGATTCTGCCAGTATATAATACTAGTAGTTTACTGATCTGACAAAAGAGCTATTAATTAAATACTGTGGAACAGAAACACAAGTTTGCTCTCAGCCAATGACGTATCGCGACGCGACACTGGTCAAGCAGTCAGCAGGTGGTCTGGCCAGGACAAAATGATGTAAGCAGAGTGACGTCACATATTCTGTGCAAGGGTTAGGAGGAAAAACGTCGTCTGCTCTGGCTTGTGCGTGAATAGTGTTGGAGCAAGCATAGCACGCTTGGTCACACCTCCCCCCATCTTTTGAAATCCATCGTCCGCGATGGTTAATTAAAAGTAATTCTTGTGAGGAGACTTAGCTGAGCATCAAACAAGAATTATTGGGCAGGTAAGGGAGATAATTTAGCTGATAACTAATAGCTATGCGAATGTGAAATGACTGCAACATTCTTAGGAACAATACTCTACTTCTATATTCAAAGTGGCTTTTGCCAGGTTAAGTTAAGAGTTTGGACTTAGTCAAATGCATCCTAACTTAACTTTGAAGAGTTTGATATAGAGAAGGGGTCCCAATTTGGTAAATACACTATGAAGATGGAAAGCATTCATTTGTGTGCCTATCAATCTATCTATCATATCACTGTCAGATGCGCATGTAAACAAGCATACATGTAGAATAGCATAAATAAAAAAATGAATTATTATAGCATGTTCATAGACATACCTTTTGCATTGCTAAGACCTTGTGACAAGCTAGATCACAGGTTAAATTAAGCAAGAAGAGAAATAAAATAACATGAAACATGAATTTGTGCAGAAATATCTGAAAATGAAAACAAAATTACAGCATGAATTATTGTAGCATGTTCATAGACATAAAAACATAAAGCATTGTTTCAGCTCTGGCTGTAAAATGGTTCTTCACCAGTCTCTTCACACAGTCAGTGGTGCCCTGGTTGCCAGTCGTGTGGATCGCCTTGGTGCAGGATCTGGTGGTAGTGGAGGCGGCTCTGGTGCAGCTTGCCGGGTTGGTGTCCTGGGTCTTGGCATGGGCCTGGTCAGCCACATACCACTGTCACTATCGGTATCAGTGTCAGAGTGTGACACCTTGCTGTCCTGGTGGTGCAGTGGGACCGGGTGAGTCGGCGTGACAGCAGGTTGTTGTTGTTGGTCGTGCCTCTGCTGCATGGGGCTGACTACAGGTGGGGACACCTGTAGGACCACAGCGTCAGGTGTGGTGCTGTGGCGCCTCCGTCTGCGTCGGCGTCTCCTGCATCGCTGATTTGGAGCTGGAGTAGCTGGTGTCAGTCCATGTTGCCCAGTGTGTGTGTCAGTGACACACTGTTTGTAGGCTGGAGCTGCAGGCTTGTGGTCTGCATTCAGTTGCCTGGCCTTGTAGCGTCGCTTGTGGCGACACTGGTGCTCGGTGTGACCGGGCCTCTCACACCAGACACAGCGTGGAGGGTCTGGGGCGCGGTCAGCAGCATAGCGATGAGGATGGAGGGCTGGCCCTGGAGGATGTAGGCGTTGTGTTGGCATGGAAGACTGCAGCTGACATCGCAGGCTGGTGTTCTCAGCTGCGAGTGTGGCCAGCTGGGACTGTAGGCGGACAACAGTGGTGCTGTCTACGCCAGGACAGGTGTTGTAGGTGTGGCTGTCCTCCCGCAGCCATCGCAGGGCCTCCTTCTTTGCTGCCTCGAAGGTGGTGTCAGGGTGGTCACGGATGAAGCGCCTGACATCACGCTTCAGTGTGGCTGGCTGAAGGCCTCTGGCGAAGGCGTCGCGGAGGATGGCTGGTGGCACCTGCATCACCCCATCTTCGGCCTTGTTGACCTTGGTCCATAGGTGCCGAAGATGGGATGCGTAGTCGATCACCGTCTCCTTGGACTGCTGCTGTCTGTTGAAGAACGCAGTGGCAAGGTCGGTGGCATCTCGCTGCTCTCCCCAGTTCTCCTCAATGATGTGAAGGATCTTGGCTGGGGTGTCCACTTCTGTCGCTGGCAGCCTGACGATCTGCTGGCGACATGGGCCTGCAAGGGCTGATATCAGCCAGAGAGAGGCTGTCGCGTCATCCAGGGGCTGTAGCTGGAGAATCAGTCTGGCCTCACTGATGAAGTCGTCGACCTCACTGCTGCCTTCCTCACCGGATAGCGTCGGGAGTTTGGGCAGGAAGTCAGTTGAAGCCATCTTGATGTGGGCGACGTTTCTTCTTGTGGACTTGATGTACCTGCTGCACTGTCTTCTCTCTTCTCCTATGTCTAACTATCCCTATGTGACTGTTAATGCAACCTCTTGTCCCTGTACGATCCTAGCTCACAGTGCCAAGTATGTGATAGAGATTAGCTTGGCTAGGAGCTGTGATTTATTATTAGAGATATTTAGAGACTTTGCACATCCTACACTCACAGCGCCAAGTTGTAATAAGGTACACTTAGTGGTAAAGGGCTGTGGTTTAGGGATGGATTGAATTTGGTTAAAATTGTAACCTTAAAGGGAATAATTGGACTATTTTATAATGGATCTTTATCCTGTCGGCGACGCCACTTTTGTAAGACGTGTACCGAGTGGTTCTAATAGGGCTTACGGCACAAAAGACTTAACTAAATATGATTGATTGAATAAAAGGATAGACAAGATCCCACGCACAGGCCAGGAACATATAGAGGCCAGTCACAAATGGGGTTTTCTATTGTTTTATTTACAATATTCTAAAAGAAGACTAAGAAGAAGAAATAATGAGAAGATAAAAAGAGAAGACTAAGAAGAAGAAATAATGAGAAGATAAAAAGAGAAGACTAAGAAGAAGACAGTGCAGCCATACGTAGCGAGGTGTCAGCTGTTGTGGGGACACACGACACACTGCCCGCGACACAGCAAGAGAGAGAGAGCAGGCTCTGGTCAGATGACTGACCAGGTATGAAAATGACCACTCATCATTCACTGTGCCAATTTATGCAAGTTTAGCGGACCGCAAAGTGCGTCACGTGTGCTTGCAAGCAGATCGTCACTAATCACGGAGAATCCGATGACAATTGTGTTTGTTTAAAGGTGTTCAGTGATAGATTTCTAAATGATTCCTGAACCGATTTACGTCGGATAAGTTGCAAAAGAAAGAGCTCAACGCCTACTTTATAATGAGTGTAAAATGAAGTGTTGATTATTTAAGATGAATTTATAATCTTAATTTAAGTCACCTGAACAGGGTCAGTTTTAACGAGCTCGTCGCTGAAAATTACAAACTGCGTTAAATCAGTTTCACGTAGGCGAACATAAATGGAATAGATTTAAAGATGGAATTAAGACGATTCTGCCAGTATATAATACTAGTAGTTTACTGATCTGACAAAAGAGCTATTAATTAAATACTGTGGAACAGAAACACAAGTTTGCTCTCAGCCAATGACGTATCGCGACGCGACACTGGTCAAGCAGTCAGCAGGTGGTCTGGCCAGGACAAAATGATGTAAGCAGAGTGACGTCACATATTCTGTGCAAGGGTTAGGAGGAAAAACGTCGTCTGCTCTGGCTTGTGCGTGAATAGTGTTGGAGCAAGCATAGCACGCTTGGTCACACAGAAAAACATGGCCACCCGGAGGAAAACAATCCTCACTTGAGGGTGCCAACTGGGCAAAAAGCCCCAACCCCAAACAAGCACGACCTTCCTCCAAGAAGGCCGCGGGCGAAAAGCCTAGAGAAGTGTCACTGACAGAACAGAGAAATTTTAAACTCTGCTCAGCAGTGACACAAACACATACATGACTCCACGATTGCACGTGAAAAACGTACAACCGGGAGTCACACATACAAAAAGACAAGCTGGGGAGAGGAGTGGGGAAGGGCATGTACAAAACACTCCACACGAGAATGTCATGAGTTGTGACAATAACATCCCAGAGTGGACAGGCCTGCCGTTTGCCGAATTACACATTATATTAATCTGATCATGTGTATATACAATAAGTGTGCATGGGTGCTTGCACAGTACGGGCGGGAGTGTGCGTGCGTGCGCGCGTGTATGTGTGTGTTTTAAATGATGGAAAGTTATCGGACTTGCTTTGCCGTGACGGAGTTGAGTGTTACGAGTATTTGTTATGTATATCCGCGTGTGGGGGGGTGGGGGTGGGGGGGTGCGGGTGTGTGCTGATTATCTGGTTGTGGTTTTCCGCAATTCATCTTTATTCTTATCTTATCTGTCTATTATAATCAATGCGCAGTATAGTAGGCTATGTTTATAATTATATTCAAATAATGTTTCTTAATTCTTTCTGTTTTTACATTAAGAATACTAGTTATTACCTGCAGTGTGTGGATGTATGTATGAAACGATGTATCTGATATATTTTACATTTGTATCTTCGTAATATTTGTAGAGGCTGTTGTTGACTTTTACAGTTATGGTCCCCATGTTGTTTACTTGTCTATGTTGTGATAAAGCACCTGACCTAAAAACGGCCATACACGTAAGCAACTCGCACGTACGACTGAACGCGGGAGATGCAATCCGCATTTACGAAGAGAGAAAGTAAGTGTTGGTCATAAGCGTCTGCTGAATCTGAACATCGTCTTGGGTTGATTTATCCTTCAACCACAAATAACAGGCGAACGCTGTAAGGTGACGCTTGGCACCACTGTAGGAAACCACAGAGGCTGTATGCAAGAACTCTCCAGACGTGGCTCGGTGGCCAGCGTCAAGGACCGTAGAATTATGGGTTCGATCCTAGATCCTCCAAAGACATTAACAATTTTTTTTCTGCACATGCTGGCTAATAGTCAAACGCTGAATTGTACATGTTACTATTACTACTGCTGTTGCTGCTGCTGCTGCTACTCCTCCTC
>NC_134901.1:37192971-37195471 GCF_041734735.1 Babylonia areolata | reverse complement strand
GAGACTTGATTCCGAGAGACAATCAAGAGATTAGTTCCGTGACGTTGAGATAAAAAAAAAAAAAAACCATCAGATTTATTCCGTGACTCAAGCCACAACAATCTCCACACAATCAGGAGATTAACAACGTCACGTCCACACACAACAATCTCCACACAATCAAGAGATTAACAACATCACGTCCACACACAACAATCTCCACACAATCAGGAGATTAACAACGTCACGTCCACACACAACAATCTCCACACAATCAGGAGATTAACAACGTCACGTCCACACACAACAATCTGCACACAATCAGGAGATTAACAACGTCACGTCCACACACAAAAATATCCTGTGACGTCCAACCTCAACAATCTCTCCGCAATCAGGAGATTGATCCTGTGACGTCCAGCCACAACAATCTCTCCACAATCAGGAGATTGATCCTGTGACGTCCAGCCACAACAATCTCTCCACAATCAAGAGATTGATCCTGTGACGTCCAGCCACAACAATCTCTTCACAATCAAGAGATCGATCCTGTGACGTCCAGCCACAACAATCTCTCCACAATCAGGAGATTGATCCTGTGACGTCCAGCCACAACAATCTCTCCACAATCAAGAGATTGATCCTGTGACGTCCAGCCACAACAATCTCTTCACAATCAAGAGATCGATCCTGTGACGTCCAGCCACAACAATCTCTTCACAATCAGGAGATTGATCCTGTGACGTCCAACCTCAACAATCTCTTCACAATCAGGAGATTGATCCTGTGACGTCCAGCCACAACAATCTCTTCACAATCAAGAGATCGATCCTGTGACGTCCAGCCACAACAATCTCTTCACAATCAGGAGATTGATCCTGTGACGTCCAACCTCAACAATCTCTCCACAATCAGGAGATTGATCCTGTGACGTCCAGCCACAACAACCTCTTCACAATCAGGAGATTGATCCTGTGACGTCCAACCTCAACAATCTCTCTACAATCAGGAGATCGATCCTATGACGTCCAGCCACAACAACCTCTTCACAATCAGGAGATTGATCCTGTGACGTCCAACCTTAACAATCTCTCCACAATCAAGAGATTGATCCTGTGACGTCCAGCCACAACAATCTCTCCACAATCAGGAGATTGATCCTTTGACGTCCAGCCACAACAATCTCTCCACAATCAGGAGATTGATCCTGTGACGTCCAGCCACAACAATCTCTCCACAATCAGGAGATTGATCCTGTGACGTCCAGCCACAACAATCTCTCCACAATCAAGAGATTGATCCTGTGACGTCCAGCCACAACAATCTCTTCACAATCAAGAGATCGATCCTGTGACGTCCAGCCACAACAATCTCTTCACAATCTGGAGATTGATCCTGTGACGTCCAACCTCAACAATCTCTCCACAATCAGGAGATTGATCCTGTGACGTCCAGCCACAACAATCTCTTCACAATCAAGAGATCGATCCTGTGACGTCCAGCCACAACAATCTCTCCACAATCAGGAGATTGATCCTGTGACGTCCAGCCACAACAATCTCTCCACAATCAGGAGATTGATCCTGTGACGTCCAGCCACAACAATCTCTCCACAATCAAGAGATTGATCCTGTGACGTCCAGCCACAACAATCTCTTCACAATCAAGAGATCGATCCTGTGACGTCCAGCCACAACAATCTCTTCACAATCTGGAGATTGATCCTGTGACGTCCAACCTCAACAATCTCTCCACAATCAGGAGATCGATCCTGTGACGTCCAGCCACAACAATCTCTTCACAATCAGGAGATTGATCCTGTGACGTCCAACCTTAACAATCTCTCCACAATCAAGAGATTGATCCTGTGACGTCCAGCCACAACAATCTCTCCACAATCAGGAGATTGATCCTGTGACGTCCAGCCACAACAATCTCTCCACAATCAGGAGATTGATCTTGTGACGTCCAGCCACAACAATCTCTCCACAATCAGGAGACTGATCCTGTGACGTCCAGCCACAACAATCTCTCCACAATCAAGAGATTGATCCTGTGACGTCTAGCCACAACAATCTCTTCACAATCAGGAGATTGATCCTGTGACGTCCAACCTCAACAATCTCTCCACAATCAAGAGATTGATCCTGTGACGTCTAGCCACAACAATCTCTTCACAATCAGGAGATTGATCCTGTGACGTCCAGCCACAACAATCTCTTCACAATCAAGAGATCGATCCTGTGACGTCCAGCCACAACAATCTCTCCACAATCAGGAGATTGATCCTGTGACGTCACAACAATCTCTCCACAATCAGGAGATTGATCCTGTGACGTCCAACCTCAACAATCTCTCCGCAATCAGGAGGTTGATCCTGTGACGTCCAACCTCAACAATCTCTCCACAATCAGGAGGTTGATCCTGTGACGTCCAACCTCAACAATCTCTCCACCATCAGGAGATTGATCCTGTGAAGTCACAACAATCTCTCCGCAATCAGGAGATTGATCCTGTGACG
>NC_134901.1:37162971-37172971 GCF_041734735.1 Babylonia areolata | reverse complement strand
GAGAGAGGGGAGATATAAAAATAGAGAGAGAAGAGAGAGTGAGGACAGAATGAGAGACAGAGAGAAAGAGAAGCGAGACAGAGACAGAGAGAGAGACAGAGACAGAGACAGAGAGAGAGAGACAGAGAGAGAGAGAGAGACGGAGAGGGACAGAGAGAGACAGAGAGAGAGAGAGAGTGGCACAGACAAACAAGAGTCGGCAGCAGGAAGCTAATCGTATTGAGACAAGCACCGTGCGTCAGTCCCACCCTATCTATATGACGGGAGAGAGGGGTGGAAAAAATGCGACCCCCGAATTCGCTCTATTGTCAGGACACCTGTTAATGACACTGCCGTCTCCGTCTACCTGCCTACCTGCCTGCCTGCTGTCTATCTAACTATCTATCTCTGCTTACCTGCTTGCCTGCCCATCTGTCTATATGCCTGCCTGCATGCCTATCTGCCTATCTATCTATCTATCTATCTATCTGTACCTGCCTGCATGCCTATCTGTCTGTCTATCTATGCCTGCTTGCCTATCTATCTATCTATCTATCTCTATGCCTGCCTGCCTGCCTATTTATCTATCTATCTCTATGCCTGCCTGCCTATTAATTTTATCTATCTCTATGCCTGCCTGCCTGCCTGCCTATCAATTTTATCTATCTCTATGCCTGCCTGCCTGCCTATCTATCTATCTATCTATCTATCTCTATGCCTGCCTGCCTGCCTATTTATCTATCTATCTATCTCTATGCCTGCCTGCCTGCCTATTTATCTATCTATCTCTATGCCTGCCTGCCTGCCTATTTATCTGTCTATCTATCTCTATGCCTGCCTGTCTGCCTATCTATCTATGCCTGCCTGCCTGCCTATTTATCTATCTATCTATCTCTATGCCTGCCTGCCTGCCTATTTATCTATCTATCTATCTCTATGCCTGCCTGTCTGCCTATATATCTATCTATTAATCAATCAACCTATGCCTGCCTGTCTGCCTATTTATCTATCTATCTATCTCTATGCCTGCCTGTCTGCCTATATATCTATCTGTCTATCCATCTATCTATCTGTCTATGCCTGCCTGCCTATCTATCTATCTATCTATCTATGCCTGCCTGTCTATCTATCTATCAATCTGTCTATGCCTGCCTACCTATCTGTCTATATATCTGTCTGTCTGTCTGTATACATGTCTCCTCGCAGGAGAGATCAGATGAAGCAAGGTTATAATTTATCAATCCACCCAGATTTAAATATACGTTCCTTTAGATGAACAAAAAAAAAAAAAAAAAAAACCAAACTGTACAAAGATATACAGTAACACGCGCGCCAAGATAACCTGACAACTCACCCCCCTACCACCACCCCCCAACACCTCTCCATCCCCCCCCTCAACCCCCCCCCCCATTCCCCCCACCCCCCCTTCCCATCATAACTGGCTCCAGCTTATCACAGCAGGTTGCCCCCGCACACTCGCCTTCCAAACCAGGGCCTGTGTGGAACGGGCTGACTAAAACTTACACTGCAGTGGGCTGGCTGGTTGACAGTGAGATCGATAAGCACGTGCAAACCTTCTTGTCAAGTGGCCTCCAGCAAGTCACTGATACTGAGTGATAGCCACAGTGGGCTGGGCTGTCCGCCGTGTCGTCCGGCAAGAGTCCGGTTTATTAATCGTCACATCGCTTGACAAATCTGTGTGTGTGGAGGAGGGGGGGGGGGGTAGAGGAGGTGCAGGGTAATGTGTGTGGTGTGTGTGTGTGTGTGTGTGTGTGTGTTGGAGCTCATGTACGTTTATATGTATTTGACTGTGCTTTCATATCTGTGAAACTGCATGTTTGGTGCATATCTGTTATGCATGTGTGGGTGTATGTGTAAATGTGTGTCTTCATGTTTTACATTTATTTGCTTATTTATCATCATTGTTGTCTTATTTATTTATTTATTTATTCATTTATTTATTATTATTATTATTATTTTATTATTATTATTATTACTACTACTACCTTTTTATATTATAATTATTATTTATTTATTTATTTACTTATTTATGTAAGCTTATCTATTATTTATTCACCTTTTTTTTTCTCAAGGCCTGACTAAGCGCGTTGGGTTACGCTGCTGGTCAGGCATCTGCTTGGCAGATGTGGTGTAGCGTATATGGATTTGTCCGAACGCAGTGACGCCTCCTTGAGCTACTGAAACTGAAACTGAAATTGACAAATCTGGCTTGTGTGTGTGTGTGTGTGTGTGTGTGTGTGTGTGGTGTGTGTGTGTGTGTGTGTGTGTGTGTGTCCCCCAAAGAAGTCAATATGACAGATGCACAAAAGGTGGGGAAGTGGGGGGCGGAAAAACAAGCAAGTCCTTCCGAACTATACAGACATTGACTGATAAACTGGAACAGCCTTCCTGCTGAGACTGCTCTCAGCACAACCCTGGAAGGCTTCAAATCCCGAATCTGATCACCTCCCCCCCCACCCCCCCCACCCCCACCCCCATACCTTCCCCCACCCCCCCACCCCTCACCCTCCATCCTCTGGCCCAGCAACCTCTACCTCAGGAAACCTCAAAAACACGCAAACCCCCCCTTATAGTCTACAGAATCTTCATAATGATGAAGGCGGTAGTCAAGGGAAAGAAGAAGACGACGACGACAACGACTATGCTGTATGTAAATGAATTTCCTTTTACCTCCCACCCACATAACTCAATTAGTATCCGTAGGGCCTGCGCTAGCTTCAGCCCAGTGCTTTAACAGTCAGCGATATTGCACTACAGGGATAAAACGTTTAGCGTCGAGTAACCGGATGCATGCGCGCGCGTTCGCACACACACACACACACACACACACACACACACACACACACACACACACGGATACACGCATGCACACATCACAGTGCAGAGACAAAAGAGAGAAACAGACAGAGAAACAAAGGCATGGAGAGACACAGACAGACAGACAGACAAAAAGAGAGAAAGAAAAAACACTGACATACAGTCTTCCCCCTCTCTCCTCCCGCTTCACACACACACACAGAGGCACACATGCAAACACACATACACACAGAGAACGCATGCAAACACACACAAACACACACACACACACACACACACGCGCGCGCGCGCGCGCGCGCGCAAACACACATACACACAGAGGTACGCATGCAAACACACACACACACACACACGGACGTACACATGCAAACACACACACACGCGCGCGCGCGCGCGCAAACACACATACACACAGAGACACGCATGCAAACACACAAACACACACACGGACACAGAGAAACGCATGCAAACAAACACACACACACACACACACACACACACACACGCAAACACACATACACACAGAGGCACGCATGCAAACACACAAACACACACACGGACACAGAGAAACGCATGCAAACAAACACACACACACACACACACACACACACAGAGGTACGCATGCAAACACACACACACACACACACACACACACACACACACACACACAAAAAACTTACCTGATCACGAAGTGTCTCCAGGTATACCTATACAGGCCACAAGTTCAACAAGGAGAAGCCCACTTGGACCAAGCCGAAAGAGAGAGAGAACACATACACACACTGAAGTAATCCTACACTGCCAGTCCAAAATCCTTTCTTCACCTAAGCCGTTCTGCGCTCAGTTGAGCTTCCCCCCGCGAAACCCATGCCGCATACAACTACATGGTCTCTGCAGTCTGTGGCACCGGCATGGTACTAACTTGGCACTGGCACTGGCACTGGCACTGGTACTGACGACACCAATTTCTTTCGAACATAACACGCTAAAAGAATGAGACCAAAATTATAAAAAATAAAGAAAGAAAGAAAGAAAGAAAACAGCACCACAAAACACTTCTCACACAACACTGAATTTGAAAAAAACGTGCGCGTTCACAGAATCTTCTTCCCCAGCGAGCGTCGAAATGATTTTTCGTGTCTTCTTCTTCGTGTGTGAACGACCGTCGGTTTCTCTCGCCTGGACAATTTTTTGGTCGGGTGTTTTCGTCGAGAGGGGTGGGTGGAAGGGTGGGTGGGTGGGTGGGTGGGTAGGTGGTTAACGCCCCCCCCCCCCTCCTCCACACACTCACACTCACCACACACAACACACTCTCCACACGAACGCTCTCTCTGTCTCGCACGAGGTTGTCGTGTATGTATGTGTGTGTGTGTGTGTGTGTGTTGTGTGTCAGAGAGAGAGAGAGAAGCGTGCAGTTCGCCGCGTGGTTGGTTGCTAGGGACTCGATCGGTGGGGGGTTCAGCTGTCTGTCCTGTGTGTGACACTCACAGGAAGTGAGAGAGTCCAGCGCTATCGTGGTCTCGTGTGTGTGTGTGTGTGTGTGTGTGTGTGTGTGTGTGTGTGTGTGTGTGTGTGTGTACGCGCGCGCGTGCATACGCGCGTGTGTATGTGTGTGTGTGTGAGAGAGAGAGAGAGAGTATGTGTCAGAGAGAGAGAGAATGAGAGACAGACAGATAGACAGTGTTGAAGATTTTTTCTTGGCTAGTTTGAGATGGGTGTGTACATCTGCCGGTGTATAAGTGAAAATGTCAGTGGAATGGCTGGCTAGAAGGGGTAGGGTTGAATGTGTGTGTGTGTTGGTGTGTGTGTGTGTGTGTGTGTGTGTGTGCGTGCGTGTGCATGTGTGTGTGAGAGAGAGAGAGAGAGAGGAGAGAGAAAGGGGTGGGGTGGGGAGAGAGAACGCATAGCTGTTTGCATTTAGAGAGAGAGAACATAGGTGTATTCGAAATAGTGCATGCAAGTGTGTGTGTGTGTGTGTGTGTGTGTGTGTGTGTGTGTGTGTGTGTGTGTGTGTGTGGTGTGCTCTGTGTGTGTACAAGTGTGTGTGTGTGTGTGTGTGTGTGTGTGTGTGTATTGGTGTGCTCTGTGTGTGCGCAAGTGTGTGTGTGTGTGTGTGTGTGTGTGTGTGTGTGTGTGTGTGTGTGTGTGTGTATTGGTGTGCTCTGTGTGTGCGAAAGTGTGTGTGTGTGTGTGTGTGTGTGTGTGTGTGTGTGTGTGTATGTGTGTGTGTAAAAAATAAAATAAAAAAAGACAAAAAAAAAAAGACTTGTGGACAAAATAATTCTCTCAAAACGTACATTCCAATCTCTTTCTCCCTCATTGTTTCCACTGTGTGTATGTCTTCAGTTGAGAGACAAAACCGAACAATTAACCCATCAATCTGTGACAGTCAACGAATCAACAGGAAGTCGTACCAAAAAATAAATAAGAATATATAAAAAATTTAAAATAATTTCGAAATGTAATGTTTAAGACGAGAAAGATCAGTTTAAAGCAAATTAAGTCCCCTAGCATTAATTACAGAGTAATTTCCCTTGTTTACTATCTGCACCAAAACGTTTCCAAAATAAATAAAACTTCCATGCTTAGCAAAAGAAGTTCCTGTTTGAACAAAACATGATAATAATGACTGCTCTTGTTGTTGGGTCAGAATATCAGATCAAAGTGCCAAGTTTAGAGAATACAAAAAATATAAATATAACAGTAAATGCAATTTGCATATAATTAGGCTTCATTTTTTAAATTTTTTTGGTGTCCATCCCAGAGGTGCAATATTGTTTTAAACCAGATGACTGGAAAGAACTGAATTTTTCCTATTTTTATGCCTAATTTGGTGTCAACTGACAAAGTATTTGCAGAGAAAATGTCAATGTTAAAGTTTACCACACACACACACACACACACACACACACACACACACACACACACACAACCGAACACCGGATTAAAACATAGACTCACTTTGTTTACACAAGTGAGTCAATAAAAAAATATTTGAAAAAAAAAGGGGGAGTGCATACTAAGGGAATTAACCTCGCTGTTTGTTTTAATACAACCTTCTGTACAAGTTGTGTCCCTTCACCAAAGACTCGGAAACCATGCCTCCGGGAAATGTGACCAAGTATCGGCGAAGAACAGTCGAGATTTACTCAAGTAAAAACGACTTCACAATTATTAGTAAAATGACTTTATTGTTATCATTTCCTGGAATTCTATGATTATTCAAAAGAAAAACGAATTCTAGGTCTTTGGATCGAGGTCAGTCCTGAACCACAGTTGAATAGTGTAAATAAATGGGTGAATAACTAAATAATAATGTAAATGAAAAATGTGTGTGTGTGAGAGAGAGAGAGAGAGAGAGAGAGAGAGAGAGAGAGAGTGTGTGTGTGTGGTTGTGTGCGTGTGTCTGCGCCTTGTCTGTGTGTGTGTTTGTGTGTGTGTGTGTGTGTGTGTGTGTGTGTGTGTGTGTGGTTGTGTGCGTGTGTCTGCGCCTTGTCTGTGTGTGTGTGTGTGTTTGGGTGCGTGTGTCTGCGCTTTGTCTGTGTGTGTGTGTGTGTGTGTGTGTGTGTGTGTGTGTGTGTGTGCTGCGAGTGTGCGCGTATGTGTGTCTGCGCTTGTGTGTGCGTGTGTGTGTGTGTGTGTGTGTGTGTGTGCGTGCGTGCATGTGCGCGTGCGTGTGTCTGTGTCTGTGCGTCTGTCTGTGTCTCAGTGTGTTCCACGTTCTACTAGTACTCAGGTCGACGAAAGAACAAAGATTTCTCGGTTTTGAAATTAAACTCAAAATCCGACGACACTCCGATCTCCGACACAACATCCAAACTACGCTGAGTCTATGAAATTATTTTGCACCAGGCATTACTAGACTAGACCAACATGCTGACAGTTCTTACACTACGTCAGTCGTCCATGAGATCAGTCGAATTAAGACACGACACACGTTACACACTGAAAGCGCTATGTTCCGTGGGTACTTGTACACAGACCTGTAATCATCCGTCTTCCCCACCCCCCACACACCCTCCCACCCTCCCCATGTATGGTGCCAACTCACCTGCTGTACCTCAGTACATTGTCTCAGTTTACGTCACAGTCCATGGGACAGGAATGAGAAGGGAAGGGGGGAAAGAAAGAAAGGAAAGAAAGAAAGAAAGAAAGAAGGTAAGAAAGAAAGAAGGAAAGAAAGAAAGAAAGTAAGAAAGAAAGAAAGAAGGTAAGAAAGAAAAGAAAGAAAGGAAAGAAAGAAAGAAAGGAAAGAAAGAAAGGAAGGAAGGAAGGAAAGAAAGAAGGTAAGAAAGGAAGGAAAGAAAGAAAAGAAAGAAAGGAAAGAAAGAAAGAAGGAAAGAAATAAAGAAAGGAAAGAAAGAGAGAAAGAAAGAAAGAAAGAAAGAAGGAAAGAAAGAAAGGTAAGAAAGAAAGAAGGTAAGAAAGAAAGAAAGAAAGGAAGGAAGGAAGGAAAGAAAGAAAAGAAAGAAAGAAAGAAGGTAAGAAAGAAAGAAGGAAAGAAAAGAAAGAAAGAAAGGAAGGAAGGAAGGAAGGAAAGAAAGAAAAGAAAGAAAGAAAGAAAGAAAGAAGGTAAGAAAGAAAGAAAAGAAGGAAAGAAAGAAAGAAGGTAAGAAAGAAAGAAAGAAAGAAAGAAAGAAAGAAGGAAAGAAAGAAAGAAAGAAAGGAAAGAAAGAGAGAAAGAAGGTAAGAAAGAAAGAAGGAAAGAAAGAAAGGAAGGAAGGAAGAAAGGAAGGAAAGAAAGAAAGAAAGAAAAGAAAGAAAGAAAGAAGGTAAGAAAGAAGAAAGAAAAGAAAGAAAGAAAGAAGGAAAGAAAGAAAGAAGAAGAAAGAAGAAAGAAAGAAAGAAAGAAAAGAAAGAAAGAAAGAAAGAAAGAAAGAAGGTAAGAAAGAAAGAAGGAAAGAAAGAAAGAAAGAAGGTAAGAAAGAAAGAAAGGAAGGAAAGAAAGAAAGAAAGAAGAAAGAAAGAAAGAAGGAAGAAAGGAAGGAAAGAAAGGAAGGAAAGAAAGAAAGAAAAGAAAGAAAGAAGGAAAGAAAGAAAGAAGGTAAGAAAGAAAGAAAGGAAGGAAAGAAAGAAAGAAAGAAAGAAAGAAAAGAAAGAAAGAAAAGAAAGAAAGAAAGAAAAGAAAGAAAGAAAGAAGGTAAGAAAGAAAGAAAGACAAGAAGAAAATTGCAGAGATATTATGTAATGTTCTCTGGCGATAAAGCTCACGCTTGAGGTACCGCCTCTGACGGATTGAGTCCGAGTGTGGTTGACATGCGATCATAGGCATGTGACAAATGTTCACTTCCCACGTCCAGTGCATGTCGTCTCTCATGCCGCAGGTCAATGGGGAGAGGATCATGTATGTGAATGACATTTTTCTTAATCCTGGGTTAGCGTCATATAAAGAATCATATTTACTTATATCATCATCATCATCATCATCATTATAAATCTTTATCACCGTTATTATTGTTCCTCTCTCTCTCTCTCTCTCTCTCTCTCTCTCTATCTTTCTCTGCCCCCCCCCTCCCTCCATCCCTTGATATTGCAAAAAGACATGCATCCAAACACACAAAAATCCATACACACATGCATACATTCAAACACACACACACACACACACACACACACACACACACACACACACACACACACACAGACGGACAGGCAGGCAGACAGACAGACAGACAGACAGACAAACGATGATCTTTAAAAGAATCAGTGTAATCACTGACATGATATAACCGTGACTATACAACATGGGCAAAATTATAACATGAGATTTTGAAATGTGCTCGCGCATGAGCGCGTGCGCACACACACACACACACACACACACACACACACACACACACACACACACACACACACACACACACACACACACACACCGCACTTCATACATGTACGGATGCATTCATGTTCATTTAAGAAGTACACTGATCACGAATTATTCGCCACACCTTTCAGTCTTCTCCACTTCACAAAAGAAAGACTTGGTCAGTTCAAGAAGAAAGGAAGGAAGAAGAAGAAAAAAAAGACAGACAAACAGGCAAACACAGCGTCATAGAACTTGTAAAAAGGAAAGCTTCGTTTCAGAAAGAACAAAACAAAACAAAATAAAATTTTAAAAATGAATAAAGAAATCACAAAATGAGATGATTCTGAGTGATGCCGTGACTAAAACTGTGAACCAGAAGATGGCATTTAAAACAAAAGCAAATAAATAAATGATAATAATAAAGAGAGAAAGTCAGAAGAAATTAACGCATTTCATGCGCCTATGTCGCTTTTTGGGGGTCCTGCTTGCACAACACATAGCAGTGTGTTGGACATGGATTATTCGCTGAGATATCGCGGACGTTGTTAGCGCAGTGTCAAAGCAGGCCACGCTGGCAACCGCCAACACACGAAGATCCTCGCTGGCTGTTCCTTTAAATAGTATACCTACACTAAGCTGTCAGTAAAGTATAAAAGCGGGATCAGTGGTCTCACCGCTTCGTCAAACTCTAGAGACTGAGCTAGCAGAGACACGATTCCAGAACAAGTACCGCTTGACCAGAAAGAGTTGAGAAAGCTACAGGTAAGTGTTTGACTGTTCTGTTTACATTTTGCACTCACCATTTTAAATTCTAAGTGTGAAATTTTACTATAATCATTATGCTGTTTGTCGATTGGTTTTTGGTGGTTATTTTTCCTCTCATGTATTCACTATTATTTCCATTATTTCCTATCATTTTAGAAGGTTGATTATCATTATTATTTATTCACCCTTTTTTTTTTTTTCTTTTTCTTTTTCACAAGGCCTGACTAAGCGCGTTGGGTTACGCTGCTGGTCAGGCATCTGCTTGACCGCAGATGTGGTGTAGCGTATATGGATTTGTCCGAACGCAGTGACGCCTCCTTTGAGCCACTGAAACTGAAACTGATTATCATTAATTTTCTATAGCAAATATGTTTTAATTATTTATTTGATTATCATCTATTTACTTTGTTATTACTTATTTATTTATTTGTTGTTGGTGTTGTTGTTTTGTTTTGTGTTTTTTTGTTGTTGTTGTTCTTTCTTATATATTTTTGATGCTAACTTCTAATCAGTTAAAAAAAAAAAAAAAGTCTCTACACGAGAGAGCGTTCGGTGGACATCTGTTGAGTGAGACTCCAGGTCATCTATATTTATATAATTGGTTGTTTTTTT
>NC_134901.1:37095471-37157971 GCF_041734735.1 Babylonia areolata | reverse complement strand
GAGGGGGGGGAGGGAGAGAGGGAGAGAAAGAGAGAGAGAGAGAAAGAGAGTGAGTGACAGACTGAGAGAGAGAGGGAGAGAAAGAGAAAGAGAGAGAGAGTGAGACTGAGAGAGAGAGGGAGAAAGAGAGAGAGAGTGACAGACTGAGAGAGAGAAAGAGAGAGAGAGTGACAGACTGAGAGAGAGAGAGACAGAGAGAGAGAGTGACAGACTGAGAGAGAGAGAAAGAGAGAGAGAGTGACAGACTGAGAGAGAGTGAGTGACAGACCGAGAGAGAGAGAGAGTGACAGACTGAGAGAGAGAGGGGGAGGGACAGAGAGAGAGAGAGAGGTTCAGTTACTCAAGGAGGCGTCACTGCGTTCGGACAAATCCATGTACGCTGCACCACATCTGCTAAGCAGATGCCTGACCAGCAGCGTAACCCAACGCGCTTGAGAGAGAGAGAGAGAGAGAGAGAGAGAGAGAGAGAGAGAGAGTTCAGATTAACAGTTGCAAGAGAGAGAGAGTTCAGATTAACAGTTGCAAGAGAGAGAGAGAAGAGAGAGAGAGTGTTGGTATTCACAGTTATAAAGGACGATTTCTTCGGGGAAAGAAATCTACTCTTATTACGTTTCGAACAAAATGTCATTCATGGATGAATGATTGAATGAATAAACACATACAGATGTGGCACTATTGATCATTGTTAATTTCCACGTGGATTAACAAAGTGTTTTTTGAATTGAATTGAATTCATGGTGGATCCTTTTGCTTGGCGGAGCCGAGTTTAATGTTAGATATCTACACCACCATGGAACACCATACATTATATTATATAATTCACGCGAAATTTTCACTGTACCGCATTTCATTCAAATACTGCTCCATTCATTACCAGAAAACTGAAGAATGATATTGTTTTTCATTATTTCAACCGTCACATATCACTAGATTAGCGGGTTTTAACCGCCATCTTTATATAAAGAAGAAAGAGTTTTCTACACAATTTTATCAATCTCTTGAAAGTGATGTAAAATGTGGACTTTGTCAAAGGGCAGTGGAATGGTTTGGTAAGTGTTCTCTTGAAACTGATATTACTTTTTGTGTAGCTTTTTTTCATAACAATGTGTTGTTGTTGTTTTTCAAAATTCGCAGAGAATACAGTTTTCATTGTTTCATTTTGTATCACGTTGTTGCTGCTGCTGAATGTTTCATAGCATATTTGTTTGTTTGTTTTTTTGGGGGGGTTGTTTGTTGTTGTTGTTTTTTTTCATTTAAATTTTCATGGAAAAAAATAATGCTGGTTGTTTGTTGGCGTCGACTGTGATTCATGGAATACTTGCTTTTGTACACAAATATTTTCCCTGAAGATTTGGTATTTGTTGTTTGTTGCCACTGCACCACTTTTTAGTCGTTTTTTTTCTGTGTTTTTTTTCCCCCAGTTATGAATTGTGTGAAGGACTATGACTCTCAAACTAGGAGGCAAAATTGCACTGGCTCTTAGTGCTGCAGCCTTGTGGGCTAGTTGGCCTTTGGGAACCATCCCAACGCCCGACTGTTCTAAAACCCTCTTGGCCGAGAGAGTGGGGATGTAACTTGGGCAAGACACTCTCCACTATAATCAAATTCTAGCCCAAATAGTCGGAACAGCAGTTGCCTCCTCTGCTGTTCTGATGGTCATAGTCGGACACTGACTATCATATATATATATGAATCGTGTGAATACTGAAAAACTGAACTACTGGATGTGGTCTGTTAATGTACATAATATCACTGTTGCTCAGTTGACTAAAACAAAAAATAATCTGAGCGATGATAATGTATACACTTTGTATAGTCTTGGTGAATTGAATGTGACTTTTTTTTTTATTTTAATAAATCTGGACACATGTCCTTGGATTTCTTTAAAATTGCTTTCCTGATGTTTGGGGCACACATACCTATAAAGGAACTGACAAAGACTGCACACTCTCTCTCTCTCTCTCTCTCTCTCTCTCTCTCTCTTGTTGCTGTCTTTTCTGTGTTTTTCTCCCCATCTTTTGCACAGTTTACTGGATCAAGAGTGGTACATGGTTTACCCTGTACCGCAGCAGACACGTGCATTCCTTCACAAAATCTAAAAACTGCACTATGATAATGGGTGTTAGTCTTTTTGGGTTGGACGACATATTGTGGGACTGATACTTGTATTTCCTTCACGCACTCATACCCACAGACTTACACATGGAGAACACACACACACACACACACACACACACACACACACACACACACACACACACACACCACACATACACACACTCGTGAAATGGTATACATACACGAAACAAATCTAACCAACCATTCAGCGAATGTCATTGGAGACAGAGCTCACCAACCAACAAAGAAGCACACACAAAAAAAATGAATCAATGACTAACTAAATTCATAAATAACTGACGAAACAACTTACCCATACCGTCCAGACCAAGAAGAAGGCACATGAACGTGGCGGACACTGAAGCTGAAGTTGCTCAAGTTACTCACCATGACACTCGTCTAGTAACAATAAATACAGTTCATGAGATCTAAACAGATCTAAACGACAGATAGGATAGTAACATTTCAAAATGAAAAAAAAGGCAAATGAATACAATATAAATATATAACAGACAAACAAGCAAATAAACAAACTGAGAAATCATCTAACAAACTGAGAAATCATCTTCAGAAATACCACACACAATGATAGATAAAACAGTAACATTTCAAAATAAAAAAAGTCAAATGCAAACAATATAACCAAAAAACAAACAAGCAAATACAACAATCTGAGGTAATACTACAACTGAAATCATTCAAAAATACCACACACAATATGTATAAAACAGTAACTTTTAAAATAAAAACAAAAAAATCGATACAATTAGTGTATCAACAGACAACAACATCAAACAAACTGAGAAATACTTCCTACAATTAATACAACACTAAATGAAGGAATTACTTTCACTTTCAATCATCGGATTCGTTTGCGAACGTTTAGAATGTCCACAACCGCTGTCAGGCAATACATACAGAAAGCCTCAATCATGACACAGTGCTAACACTGCAAAACTTCGCACCATATAATCATCTTACCTTGACAGTCCTCTACCTTCAATAATGTCTGTTCAATTTTTTAAGGACATACATAAACGAACTGAACTAAATCAACATTTATGATTACTACGCTGTGATTCGACTGTCAGAAAGCTATTCAAACAGCACCACGGTGCCACATCAATTGCCTCAGCAGGCACCAAAACATGTAGCACCATACATTGAATAACTGCTTCTGATCCTACAATGCTCCTTCAAAATCACAATGGAAGGCAAACTGGCTGGCTAATCCAGACCTTTTACTTCAAAGAGCTGGACACTACCAGGCAAAATCCACACTTCAGCTTGGATGACAGGTTCTGGGCTAACAATCCAATGTTTTTTAGACAACCCTACCTAATTTGATGGGCCATAGCTCCGCAACCGCTGGACGGATTAAAAAGTTCAAACAGTGTGATAAACTACAATGAATTTACTTTACAATCTATTTTCTTAGCTAAACCCAAAAAAGTGATTTTTGACCAAAATCTGACCGATAATGCCACCTTAATGTTTAGTTCAGCGAATGTCATTGGAGACAGAGCTCACCAACTAACAAAGAAGCACACACAAAAAAAATGAATCAATGACTAATTAAATTCATAAATAACTGACGAAACAACTTACCATACCGTCCAGACCAAGAAGAAGGCACATGAACGTGGCGGACACTGAAGCTGAAGTTGCTCAAGTTACTCACCATGACACTCGTCTAGTAACAATAAATACAGATCATGAGATCTAAACAGATCTAAACGACAGATAGGATAGTAACATTTCAAAATGAAAAAAAAGGCAAATGAATACAATATAAATATATAACAGACAAACAAGCAAATAAACAAACTGAGAAATCATCTAACAAACTGAGAAATCATCTTCAGAAATACCACACACAATGATAGATAAAACAGTAACATTTTAAAATGAAAAACAAAAAAATCGATACAATATAGGTGTACAACAGACAAACAAACATCAAACAAACTGAGAAATACTCTCTACAATTACAACAACACATAAATGAAAGAATTACATTTCACTTTCAATCATCGGACTTCGTTTGCGGGAAAACGTTTAGAATGTCCAACATACTCGCTGTCATGGCAACTACATACAGATAAGCTCAATCAATGACTACACAGTGCCTGAACAACTGCAAAAACTTCAGCACCATAATAATCATCATTACCATTGACATGTCTGTCTACCTGTCAATAATGTCTGTTCAATTTTTTTAAGGACATACATAAAAACGAACTGAAACTAAATCAAACATTTATGACTTTACTACATTGTGATTTTACTGTCATGAAAACATATCTTAATATCATAGCACTTCACTTGTGTGCCATAATCAAATGCAGCGCATAACATAACTAGGTTAACTCTTTCCATACGAACGGCGCAAGAGACGACGTTAACAGCGTTTCACCCCAATTACCATCATCAAAATATTGCAAGCGGAAGGCTCTTATACTGAAGACGTGAATGTTGACAAAGAATACCACAATTCTGACGACGGAAGCTAAAGGTTGGGTCATTCAGACACCCACTGGACATCCGAGGGGTCTGTGTAGAGGAGAAGAGAGGACTGGCCGTACTGAATGAGTTAAAAGGCAATGTAATAAAACAGAATAGAATAGAATATGTCTTTATTACCAAGTGTACCGGGGTCACAAGGAATATTGGGGGAGGGTATAGTACATAACAAGGTACGAACATAAATCGAAAATCATACACAAACACAGATACAGTAGAAATTAGGATACATACAAGTACATACCAATCTAAAAACTTGTGCATACTCACACATGCACGCACTGCGCACACACACGCACACACACACTCTCTCTCTCTCTCTCTCTCTCTCTCACTCACACACACACACACAAACACACACACACACACACACACACGCACGCGCACACACACACACACACACACACACACACACACACACACACACACGTGTGAACAGAAGCCGCATATTACATGTGGATGGGGTTGATGACTAGATCTTCAGGTAGATGGTTGTTGATTGCACAATTCTATTTATCATACCGGATTTGTTCGAGAGACAGGGCATTGACTGCTTTGGGAGGAAAAGCTATTGGCGAAGCGAATGGTTAAAGGCGATTGATAAAGGCAAACTATTCAGTCGGCCAAGGAAACGTACATTGAAGTACATGTGTACTAAGCACGCTGGTACGCTGCTGGTCAGGCATCTGCTTAGCAGATGTGGTGTTGCGTACATGGACTTGTGACGCCTCCTTCAGTAACTGAACCGAAGTGCATATGTGAAGTTCAAGTTTACAACAAAAAAAAAGGCGTTGGGTTACGCAGCTGGCCAGATAATAATATCTGTTTGGCAGATGTGGTGTCGCGTATATGGATTTGTCCGAACGCAGTAACGCCTCCTTGAGCTGCTGAACTGAACTGAAGAACAGGGAACGCAAGGCAGGGCAACGCAAGGCCTAGCCAGGCAAGGCAAGGCAAGGCAAGGCAAGGTAAGGTATGGTAAGGTATGGTAAGATAAGGCAAAGCAAGCAAGGCAAGGAAAGGCAGGGTAAGGTAAGGTAAAGCAAGGCAAGGCAAGGTAAAGCAAGGCAAGGTTTGGTAAGACAAGGCAAGGTAAGGCAAGGCAAGGCAAGGTTTGGTAAGATAAGGCAAGGCAAGGCAAGGCAAGGCAAGGTTTGGTAAGACAAGGCAAGGTAAGGCAAGGCAAGGCAAGGTTTGGTAAGATAAGGCAAAGCAAGCAAGGCAAGACAAGGCAAGGCAAGGTAAGGCAAGGCAAGGCAAGGTTTGGTAAGATAAGGCAAGGCAAGGTAAAGCAAGGCAAGGCAAGGCAAGGTTTGGTAAGATAAGGCAAGGCAAGGCAAGGTAAGGTTTGGTAAGATAAGGCAAAGCAAGCAAGGCAAGGCAAGGCAAGGTTTGGTAAGATAAGGCAAGGCAAGCAAGGCAAGGCAAGGCAAATTTTGGTAAGATAAGGCAAGGCAAGGCAAGGTAAGGCAAGGTTTGTTAAGATAAGGCAAGGCAAGCAAGGCAAGGTAAGGCAAGGCGGCAAGGCCAGGTAAGGTAAGGTATGGGATGGTATGGGATGGTAAGGAAAGGAATGATAGAACAAGGTAAAACGCAATAAAGTAAGGCGACGCAAGGGATACCAAGGCAAGCTAATGTATCTCAACATAACCGAACGTCGAAAGAAAACTCAAAACACAAGTTCCATGTTGTTCAAGTTGGGAGAGCGACGAAGCAGAGAAGCTCGGATCCGATCTCCGACGTCGGAAACTCCGCTGTGTGTCTGTGTCTATAAAATTATTTATTATTATTTGCACCGGGAATTATAGGCCACAAAAATTAATGCTGACATGTCCAGGAGATTGCAGAAGATACGTCGCATGTGCAATGCTACGAGTGCACGAACACGGAATCTTCCCTCGTTTCTACAGGTCATGGTGCTGTTGAACACGCTACGTAAAAAAAAAAAAAATATATATATATATATATATATATATATCATAGGTCTATTGTTCGGCAGGTGACCACCTTGGCTTTCTGGCGTACGTTTTTAGCACGCTTGGGTTACCACCTTAATTAACCTTTCGGTGAACATGCGATCGATCATAGGCCAAAGCACACAAATCTTTTGACTGAATCTCGCGTCCAGGTTAAGATAGGATCGTACGTCTCTCATGCCGTTGACTGCAGAGAAGGTCATGTCAAATTATGATGGTCTGTTTTGTTTCCTTCATATAAATGATTTGGATTTTCTTTTGTGTTTCGCATGTCAAATATGATGGTCTATTTGTTTCCTTCATATAAATGATTTGGCTTTTCTTTTGTTTCGCAAGAGTGTCTTTGTATCTTTCACGCTCGATAAGAATATGTGAACAAACATATATATATATATATATATATGTGTGTGTGTGTGTGTGTGTGTGTGTGTGTGTGTGTGTGTGTAAGAACACAGCCTATATACCTACATACCGACAAACATACATTTGTATAGATACTTTCAACATTCATTGCTGTGTAATGTATGTATGTAATATATATATATATATATATAATTATGTGTGTGTGCGTGTGTGTGCGCGCGCGCGCGTGTGTGTGTGTGTGTGTGTGTGTGTGTAAACACAAAGGAAAGAACGTATTTCAAGCGCCTGTGCTTTAGCTTCACTCCCGTTCAAACACATAGTGTTGCAGACGTGCTGATGATACACCTCAGTGCGTCGCTCAGTAGTACACAAGTGATTGTGTTCAGCACGATTTAATGAACTCAGAGACTGGGGCGATTCCAGAATTATATATACGTACTGCTTGCAGGAAGAGCTGGTGAAAACACAGGTAGGCCTTTCGACCTCAAGGTCTTCAACAAATCGAACACAAAAATACACAAACGGAAACGAAGAGGCAATACCATATATGTATATATATATGTACGATATAATATATATATATATATATATATATATATATATATATATATATCATTTCATTCATTTTGCCCATCGCTCCTGGTGAAGCATAGGCCATCGACGACCCCTCGCCATCGCATTCTGTTCTGGGCTGTTCTGGCCATTCCAGTCCAGTTGGCCCCTTGCTGCTTCAGCTCTGCCTCGGTATCTCGATATACATATATATATATATATATCAAGAAAGGCAGAGAGAGAGAGAGAGAGAGAGAGAGAGAGAGAGAGATGTGGGCACATTTTTTATTTCAGATAATGATGCACGTATGTGTCTGTTGGTGGTTTTACACATCATGTCTCTCTACTGCATGGGTATCAGTGTGAGAATAAATGAGAAGTTGGCCGCTGTCTCTCCACGTGAGACTTTTCTGCCGCTCTGTACTTCACGAGGTCGACTTAACTTTCACTGGACTTCGTGCATACAATGCTTTCTCTTGACTCATCAGCTCACGATAAATATTTAATTTCATACAGCTTGTTTTCCGTCTCTGCCTTTTCATATCACGGACAACGCTGTTTTCCTGTGTCAATGCGTGTCACATTTCTGTCACACACAATAATAGTTCATTAAATATTTGATCTACCCATGTTGTTGTGTCCTATAAACCTTAAGGTTTCGTGACATTAAAATTTATTCTGTTCTTTTACACTCTGCTCTGTCCTATTCACACACACACACACACACTGGTATAAACGACCACCTTACCTTTCCTTGTTGCAGGAGAAACTAACGATGGGTCTGAAGCTGTGTGGAACAGGGCAAGGACAGCTCCAACAAAATCCTCATGCTGGGTCTCGATGCTTCCGGTAAGGTGATTGGATCTGACTGCGGCATTTGATTTGTCTGTCCGTATGTATCTCTCTCTCTTTCTCTCTCTGTGGTTCTCTCATCTCCTGTCTGTGAATCACACACGTACACGTTCGCGCGCACACTCAACGGGTCGTCTAAATGTGCCGTCAAAGATCACAATTTTCGACAGACGTTAAACAAAAGAATGAACACATACAGGTTCTCTTTTTTGTCAGTGTGTCTTTCCATGCGTGTGCGTGTATTTGCACTCTGCGTGAGTGTGAAATTGGTGTGTGTGTGTGTGTGCTTGCGCGTGCGTGCTGGTGAGGTGTCATGAGAGACAGAGAGAGGTGGGGGGGAGGGAGAGAGACAGAGAAAGGGGTGGAGAGAGAGAGAAAGAGAGAGCGAGAGGGGGAAGAGAGAGGCGGAGACAGACAGACAGACAGAGGGAGCAGGGGCTGGGCAGAGAGACAGACAGAGAGACAGAGACAGACAGACAGAGTGACAAACAGACAGACAGAGTGACAGACAGAGACATAGAAAACACACGCACTAACAAATCCCCAATCTTCCCCCATCTCACGGTGCAGGCAAGATTCACAGATTCTATACTGGCTGAGGCTGAACCAGGTGGTCATCACCATCCAGACCATCGGCTTCATCAAGGAGACCATGACCCTTCGGAAGGACCCACACACACACACACACACACACACCCATCCCTCATCACCCTCACCCCTCCCTTCACTGTTTGGGGGGGCCTGGGCAGAATCCCACATCTCTGGCGTCGCTACTTCGCAAACACACTGGGTGCGTGATGTGACTGCTCCTGCTTCTTCTTCTTCTTCTTCTTTCGTGGGCTGCAAGTCCTCCCACGTTCACTCGAATGTACACGAGTGGACCTTTACGTGGATGACTGTTTTTACCCCGCCATATAGGCAGCCATACTCAGTTTTCGGGGGTGTGACTGCTCCATAAGTCTTTTTCTACGCGGTTTTTTTTTGTTTTGTTTGTGTGTGTGTGTGTGTGTGTGTGTTGTTGTTGTTGTTGTTGTTGTTGTTGTTTTACGATGGGGCAGGGATTGGAGGAGGTGGATGGGGGAGGACAGATTGAGGGGAGGGATGTATAGATAAGCAGTAGGCAGGTGAGACCACTGAAACGCTTTAAGGACTACCTCAAAACTCCCCCCATGGGAGCCTGCAACACCCCCGTCCTGGGGTGGGAAACCACGAACCTATAAATAGGTTGTCGCGCGAGCGGGGCGGTCGCTTCAAACGGTCACGCAGTGAGCCTCAGAATGGTTCGGTCCATCTAGTATATATATATATATATATATATATATATATATACGTCCGTGGTGGGAAACCCTTGCCCACGGAGGACCCCCATCGAACCGACAACCAGGACTACACCCCCACAAGACCACAGCACCAACGCCTTGATCACATCACACCCCCATGGATAAGACCACAGCCACGAACAACTTGTTCGTGATTGTTTTGTTTATACTGATGATGATGAAGAAGGAGGAGGATGACGATGACGATGATGATGTTGCTATGGAGGTCCATTTTGGTTTGTGACTGCGTGACAAGGCTGTACTCTACGCTTCCTGTCATAATGATATCCCGGCGTTAACCAGGGCCCGAGAGATACAGACACTTGCAGTGTTGGTCAGGTAATTAGAGCAACACACCCAAAGACGCATCCTTGAAGTGGATGACACTCGACTGTGTGGTCCCAGTCTCCCCATTTAAGCCCACAGCACACTCAACTCTGGGTAGGAGCCGGCCACGGACCGAAAAACCCACCTCCGCTGGGAATCGAACCCGCGTCCTGGTGTTTTCAGGACAAGCGTCTTCAGGAGGACCTCGACCAGATGCGTCGTCAATCCCACTACAGAGAGGAGACGAGACCCATCATCTGCTGTTGCCTTGCCCCGCAGTGTGGCCGCCATTAGCGTGTCTGCGCTGCCTTTGGGCGGTGTTCTCATCTCCAGAATCGCTGCATGACAGACGGGCGCAATAGCCGAGTGGTTAAAGCGTTGGACTGTCAATCTGAGGGTCCCGGGTTCGAATCACGGTGACGGCGCCTGGTGGGTAAAGGGTGGAGATTTTTACGATCTCCCAGGTCAACATATGTGCAGACCTGCTATTGCCTGAATCCCCTTCCTGTGTATATGCAAGCAGAAGATCAAATACGCACGTTAAAGACCCTGTAATCCATGTCAGCGTTCGGTGGGTTATGGAAACAAGAACATACCCAGCATGCACACCCCCGAAAACGGAGTATGGCTGCCTACATGGCGGGGTAAAAACGGTCATACACGTAAAAGCCCACTCGTGTGCATACGAGTAAACGCAGAAGAAGAATCGCTGCATGACGTCTTCATCATTTCCCATGGACTTCCACGATGGTAAGCGGTACAGGTATCAGTATCGATCTCTCTGTCGCTACGTTTGTGTTGGTGTTGTGTCTGTGGTGAAAACTCCATGGGCTGTTCAGTCATTGTGTTTATCAAATCAAATGTTAATTCCACAAAGTGGTTAACAAATTTTGAGGATGGGGGCCGGGGAGTTTGGGGCGGTGGGGGGGGGGGGGAGTAGGGAACCGGGATGGACCAACAAACTGACAACGGACACCAAGCAGATTTGTTCATTAAATTATTTGGATGATAAGTCGAGTTTTCACACAAGTTAGGCCATCAAAATCCCAAACCAGTCTAAACAAAAACATGGACTTTGGAAAATTTACTCTCTCTCTCTCTCACTTACTTTTATTTTTTAAAGCTTTGGACATCAAGTAGATTGAATTTTAGGATGATTAATTGAGTTTTTAGACAAGTTAGGCCATCAAAATACCAAACTACCAATACAAAAACATCGACTTTAGAAAATTTACTTCTTTTCTTTTTTAAAAGCTTTGGACATCAAGTAGATTAGTTCACTGAATTCTAGGATGATCAGTCGAGTTTTTAGACAAGTTAGGCCATCAAAACCCCAAACTGCCAATACTACTTCTTTGTTCGTGGGCCGCAATTCCCACGTTCACTCGTATGTACACGAGTGGGCTTTTACGTGTATGACTGTTTTTACCCCATCTTGGCAGCCATACTCGGTTTTTGAAGGGGGGCATGCTGGGTGTGTTCTTGTTTCCATAACCCACCGAACGCCGACATGGATGGCAGGATCTTTAACGTGCGTATTTGATCTTCTGCGTGCGTATACACACGAAGGCGGTTAGGGCACTAGCAAGTCTGCACATATGTTGACCTGGGAGTTCGGAAAAATCTCCGCCCTTTACCCACAAGGCGCCGTTACCGAGATTCGAACTCGGGACCCTCAGATTGAAAGTCCAACGCTTTAACCACTCAGCTATTGCGCCCCGTCAAACTGTCTATACAAAAACATGGACTTTTGAAAGTTTACATTTCTTTAAAGCTTTTGACATCAAGTAGATTAGTTCATTTAATTCCAGGATGCTTTGTCGAGTTTTTAGACCAGTTAGGTATTCAGAATCCCAGACTGTCTGTTAAAAAAATGGACTTTTGAAAATAGACTTTTTTCCCAAGCTTTATTTTAGTTTTTGTTCAGTTGTTTATCCGGGCTTTTGTATTTTCATTTAATACAATCATTGTTTCTTTGGAATTCTATAGTTTAAGTATCGCAATTGTCTATTTTATCAAAAGTGAAAATCTAGCATAAAATGACGCTTCAGTACCAACTGACGTTTCTGTTTAGTTGCTCTTCTCTTAAATTCACGCCAACACAGTATGGTAAATTAGGCCATCTGACCACCCTGAAAGCGTCCTGCTGACAACAGTGTTGTGGTGTAACACGATTACTGTATGTGATGGACACACGAAGATGGCAGTGCTGTGACGACACACGATGATGACGGCAGTGCTGTGACGTGGCATGATGACGACAGCAGTATTGTGACGTGACGCACAATGATGACGGCTGTGTTGTGACGTGACACGATGATGACGGCAGTACTGTGACGTGACTGACAAATGATGACGGCAGTGTTGTGACGTGACCGACAAATGATGACGGCTGTGTTGTGACGTGACACGATGATGACGGCAGTGTTGTGACGTGACGCACAATGATGACGGCTGTGTTGTGACGTGACACGATGATGACGGCAGTATTATGACGTGACACGATGATGATGGCAGTGTTGTGACGTGACCGACAAATGATGACGGCTGTGTTGTGACGTGACGCACAATGATGACGGCAGTGTTATATATTGTTTTAAACAAGATGACTGGAAAGAACTGAATTTTTCCTATTTTTATGCCTAATTTGGTGTCAACTGACAAAGTATTTGCAGAGAAAATGTCAATGTTAAAGTTTACCACGGACACACACACACACACACACACACAGACAACCGAACACCGGGTTAAAACACAGACTCACTTTGTTTACACAAGTGAGTCAAAAATATGAGCCAAAGGAATGTGTATACTTTGTATTGTCTGACTTGATCAAATGTGGTATTTTACTTTTTACTTCTTTTTTTTTTTATAAGAAATTTGGACACATTTCCTTGATTTTCTTTTTGGTTGGTTTCCTCTGAGCTTATTTTTTTCCCTGCTTGTTTTTCTGATGATAAGTGCACATGTACCTATGGGTGACTGACATTACTGCACAAAATCTCTCTTGTTTCTTGCTAACTTTTCTTTTTCTATGATTTTTCATTTTAGCACAGTTATCTAGAGCAGAACATCATTTACCCTAAAACATGGTATTACTATTCCGAAACAATACTTCTTTTTCTGTTCTTCACATCATGTAAAAATTGTGATATATTTAAAACAGCTGGATGCTAGCTTTTCTGATGATTGTGTGCACTCTCATAAAACTAAAATCTTCATGCACACGCACACATGCACCCACACTCACACCCATGCACACACTTGTATGCACACACACCCACACCCACACACACACATGGGCACACACACACAAACATGCACACACACACACACACACACAAACATGCACACACACACACACACACACACACACACACACATGCACACACACACAAACACCCACACAAGTATTTCTTTCTGATTAAAATATTTTGCTATAAATGGAAAATAGAAAAATCATTTCTATAATGTAAAAGATTATATATAAAATAAAAAAAAGAAGAAAAAAAAGACATGTCCACCACATCACAGATTCTTTTTTAAGCAACCAAGACATACACAAATTACTGTCATGCACTAACTGCTTCAATGCAAACATAATTTCAAAACAATAAGAATCTAATATTTCAAGTACTGGTATGGACAAAAGAGTGAAAACATCTGTTTCACTGGGGATTACAAAAGGATCAGGACTATTATATCAACATATCTCTGTGCAAAAGAGAGAGACAGACTGTCACATAAAAAGGCACAGAGTAGTAAAGACTCCATCGATCGAAGAGCACTGAACATATTATAAAGAAACAAAAAAGATAAAAGTCATATAACTCATCAATTAACCAACAGCCAATTGATCAGTCAATAATCCAGATTTCATTTTTTTCAAACAGATGCTTTTAACAGTTCATCAAACCAGAAACTTGAGATGATGTGAGGAAAAACAAATCAAAACAAAACAAAAACAAACAAAAAAACAACAACATGCATTCATGGCACATCCTAAAACTTGCATGCAAAGACACTTTTAAGCAAATTCTTGTGAATCCATAGGTTTTCAAAAATTTCAAGGAATGTACATCTAAAAGGACAGAGATGTTCAATCGGCAATTCAGTGACAGAATTCAACATAACAGTGAAATAACAGTGCAAAAGAAGCAGCTTTAACAAAAAGAAAAAAAAAAAAGAACAGTCAAGAGGAAGTCAAGTATGCACGCACAGAAGAACACAGACTGATTACATGAGCCAAACACTCCATAACTAAGTTCACAAAGCTGAACAAAATATTGTCGAAATCATGAACTGTATAAGCACTCGTACTGGCAAAGAAAAACAGTCAATGCCACCACACCCAGATGTTTTGAAAAAGCACGACAATGCTTTGCTTTTTCATCCAATTTTCATTCAGCAAGGATTACCATATGGTGATTTCTTTTGGCCGGAACACCAGTGCTTTGTAAATTTAGAAGTCAAGAGTCACACCAGCATGTCTTGCTGCCTTATCATCTATTTTTAGTGGGGTTTTTTTTTTCATGATTCCTGTAATGGATTCAGTGCATCTCACAAGTGAGTCTTGAAGGCCTTGTCTGTCTGTCTGTCTATCTCTCTCTCTGTCGGTTTCTCTGTCTGTCTGTCTGTCTGTCTGTCTCTCTCTCTCTGTCGGTTTCTCTGTCTGTCTGTCTGTCTGTCTCTGTCGGTTTCTCTGTCTGTCTGTCTGTGTGTGTCTCTCTCTCTGTCGGTTTCTCTGTCTGTCTGTCTGTCTCTCTCTCTCTCTCTCTCTCTCTGTCGGTTTCTCTGTCTGTCTGTCTGTCTCTCTCTGTCGGTTTCTCTGTCTGTCTGTCTGTCTGTCTGTCTCTGTCGGTTTCTCTGTCTGTCTGTCTGTCTGTCTCTCTCTCTCTCTGTCGGTTTCTTTTTTCTTTAACTCTTTCACCGCCAAGTTTCTGTGTGAAAAACAACCCCCAGCACAAAATATTTTCGCTATGATGCTCACAGTCACAGGCTGGGTTCATGTCAAAACAACACAGTGGACCTGTTCACTTCAAACTGGGTCGGGGACCAAAGATTAGTCATTGTTCTATTGGCGGGGGAAACTGGCTAAGGCTGTCAAGCTTTGTTACAGTGTGAAAAAAGGTCCTTTTAACATAACCCTTGGATGTCGACTTTAGTCGCCTTTGGCGGTGCACTGTCTAGTCGACAAAGTCGCCTATGGCGGTGAAGGAGTTAAAAGAGTGAGGAAGGGAGGTAATGAGACAAAATTACACATGCAAATATATTGATAAATGAAAGCAATGAAATATTGAGATACACAATAAATCTCACACACACACTCTCTCTCTCTCTCTTAAAGAAAGAGACAAAGAAACAGAGAGACAGAGAAAGACATGAAGAGAGAAAGAAAAAGAAACACACATAAAGACAGGGACACAGTCAAAAACCTAACGAGAGAGAACATCAAAGACAGAAGGAAGAGATGGAGACAGGCACACAGGCAGAGAGACAGACAGACAAAGAGGCAGAGAGACAGACAGAGACAGACAGGCAGACAGACAGACAGACAGACAGAGAGACAGACAGAGAGACAGACAGGCAGAGAGACAGACAGACAGACAGAGACAGACAGGCAGAGAGACAGGCAGAGAGACAGACAGACAAGAGAGACAGACAGGCAGAGAGACAGGCAGAGAGACAGACAGGCAAGAGAGACAGACAGTTGGAGAGACGACAGGCAAGAGAGGCAGACAGGCACAGAGATAGAAACACAGACAGACAGACAGACAGAGAGGCAGACAGGCAAGAGAGTCAGACAGACAGACAGACAGAGAGGCAGGCAGAGCAACAGACAAACTTACAGGCAGAAAGGCAGACAGACAGACAGACAGGCAAGAGACAAATAGGCAGAGACAGGCAAAGAGACAGACAGGCAGATCGACAGACAGACATGAGAGACAGACAGGCAGATCGACAGACAGACATGAGAGACAGACAGGCAGAGCAGCAGACAGACATGAGAGACAGACAGGCAGAGCGACAGACAGACAGGCAGAGGGACAGACAGGCAGAGCGACAGACAGACAGGCAAAGGGACAGACAGGCAGAGCGACAGACAGACATGAGAGACAGACAGGCAGAGCAGCAGACAGACATGAGAGACAGGCAGGCAGAGCGACAGACAGACAGGCAGAGGGACAGACAGGCAGAGCGACAGACAGACAGGCAGAGGGACAGACAGACAGGCAGAGCGACAGACAGACAGGCAGAGGGACAGACAGACAGGCAGAGGGACAGACAGGCAGAGCGACAGACAGACAGGCAGAGGGACAGACAGGCAGAGGGACAGACAGACAGGCAGAGGGACAGACAGGCAGAGCGACAGACAGACAGGCAGAGGGACAGACAGACAGGCAGAGCGACAGACAGACATGAGAGACAGACAGAGAGGCAGAGGGACAGACAGGCAGAGCGACAGACAGACAGGCAGAGGGACAGACAGACAGGCAGAGCGAGAGACAGACATGAGAGACAGACAGAGAGGCAGAGCGACAGACAGGCAGAGCGACAGACAGACAGGCAGAGGGACAGACAGACAGGCAGAGCGAGAGACAGACATGAGAGACAGACAGAGAGGCAGAGGGACAGACAGGCAGAGCGACAGACAGACAGGCAGAGGGACAGACAGACAGGCAGAGCGAGAGACAGACATGAGAGACAGACAGAGAGGCAGAGCGACAGACAGGCAGAGGGACAGACAGACAGGCAGAGGGACAGACAGACAGGCAGAGCGACAGACAGACATGAGAGACAGACAGACAGGCAGAGCGACAGACAAGCAGCAGAGAAACAGACAGAGACAGACAGGCAGAGAGACAGGCAAAGAGACAGGCAGGCAGATCAACAGACAGACATGAGAGACAGACAGACAGGCAGATCAACAGACAGACATGAGAGACAGACAGGCAGAGCGACAGCAGGGTGGGGAAAAAAGGAGCCGTGGACACCAGGGGGCTGTTCACAGAGAGGAACTGCTGTGACGACTGTCGGAGGGACCAACGATGGCGACGGTGCTGCCCGCGTCTTCCATGCTGTCGCTCTTCAGGTGCGGCGTGTAGAAATACTCATCACCCTCACTCTCCTCCCTCTCCCGTGCTTGGCCTAAGAGGCATCATCACACTCATCATTGTCATCGTCGTCACTGTCACTCTCCTTTTTTTTTCACAGGGGAGGGAGGCTAAAAGCATGGTTATCGTCACTGGAAACAGAGCACGGCTGCCTTTAACGGCAAGGTAAAATGGATCATACACTTAGAAGCCCGTCTGTACATGGGGGATGATGAATCAATATTGCTGCTGTGTCTCTGTCTTTATTGTTGGTGTCGTTCGGATTCATGGCATCACTATCTTAACCACTGTAGTTCTCATCATTATAATCAGCGTCAGGATCACAAACGCAAACTTATCCTGTGACCAGTTCTTTCTCGTCTCCTCTCTTCCTCTCTCACACACACACAACCAAGACGACAGACATGAATACATGCATACAATTTAGTATATCTGATACCTGTAAGCATGAAATACACACACACACACACACACAGACAAACTCAAACAAATGAACACACACACACAAGCATACACAACACTCACAAACGCACATACAAATTCACGCAAACAAACACACACATCTTCTTCTTCTTTGTTCGCAGACTGCAACTCCCATGTTCACTCATATGTACACGGGTGGGCTTTTACGTGTATGACCGTTTTTACCCAGCCATGTAGGCAGCCATACTCCGTTTTCAGGGGCGTGCATGCTGATATGTTCTTGTTTCCATAACCCACTGAATGCTGACATGGATTATAGGATCTGTAACATGCGTATTTGATCTGCTTACGTGTACACACGAAGAAGGTTCAGGCACAAGCAGGTCTGCACATATGCTGACCTGGGAGATCAGGAAAAATCTCCACCCTTTACCCACCAGGTGCCGTTACCGAGATTCAAACCCGGGACCCTCACACTGAAAGTCCAACGCTTTACCCACTCGGCTATTGCGCCCGCCACACACACGTATGAACGCCCACACCCACACTGATACACACATACAGTTTCTTGCACACCAACACACACACTCACCTGACAATTTCCTAAGGACGAAGAAGCCAATCAAGACAACAGCGATGAGCACAATAAACCCAATGCTTCCACCCACCCCAATCCCTACATAGGTCAGCGTCTGGGCTTGACTGCTCTCTGTAAAGTATAGACAAAAAAATACACGCATACACAAACGCTTTGTGTAAAAATGTGGACAGAAAACACAGACAGATATATACAGACAACTGCTCTCCATAAAACACTGAAAATACAGACATACAGACAACCACACAACCTTTCTTGGTAAAGCACAGACAGAATACAGACAACCACACAACCTCTCTTGGTAAAACACAGACAGAAAACGCTAACCCTCGACAGACTGGCAAACAGGCATAAAGAAAGAACGAAAAGGGAGGAAAGAAAGAAACGAGGAACGAAAGAAAAAAAAGGAAAGAAAGAAAAAAGAAAGATGTAAAGAAAACTTAAGGGAGTAAAAGAAAGAAGCAAAGAGTGGAAAAAGAGAGAAAATGAAATGTAAAAAAAAAGAAAAAAGAAAATAAATGCCTCTTTTCGGCAACACTCCACCAAAACATTTCAATATTTCTACCCCTCATCCATGAAACAGTCTAAATCACCTGGCAGTGAATAGAGACAATTCTTCTTCTTCTTCGTTCATGGGCTGCAGCTCCCGTGTTCACTCATATCCACACGAGTGGGCTTTTACATGTATGACCGTTTTTACCCCGCCACGAAGGCAGCCATACTCCGCTTTCGGGGGTGAAAGACAATTCAAACCAAAGAGAAGAATAACCTGTGACAGATTCTGTGTCGTTCATCATACAGGATTTCTCAGAGTCAAGTTTGGAGCTGCTTTCCTTGGGGAGTCGGAGAGCACATCGTCAAGAGCACAGCACTAGCACTTCCTTTTTTTTTCTTTTTGTTTACCTGCCACCACCTTTTTTCTTCTTTTTTTTTCCTGGTGATACGGACATGCTTCCTGCTTAACAGGACAACTCTTTCCATATGAACGGCGAAAGAGACGACGTTAACAGCGTTTCACCCCAATTACCATCATCAAAATATTGCAAGCGGAAGGCTCTTATACTGAAGACGTGAATGTTGACAAAGAATACCACAATTCTGATGACGGAAGCTAAAGGTTGGGTCATTCAGACACCCACTGGATATCCGAGGGGTCTGTGTAGAGGAGAAGAGAGGACTGGCCATACTGAGTGAGTTAACAAAGACCACCTTGCAAGGAACAGTCAGAAGAAGCCACAGACAAGGAAGATGAAGGAAGAGGTGGGAGAGATAATATCCAGGAATGGACAGGCATGAATCTGGCGGAATCCCAGAGAGCCGTGGAGGACAGAGACAGGTGGAGGAGAGTGGTGGCGATGTCTTCACGGGTGCCCCAACGACATCAGCAGACATCAAGGGACAGGAAGGAAGGAAGGAAGCGAGGGAAGAAGGGAGGGAGGGAGGAAGAAAGGAAGGAAGAGAGGAAGGAGAGTGGCTTTTTTTTTATATTTCAACTCCAGCTGTTCATCAACAATGGTAAAACAGAGCATTAACTCACTCTGGATGATGGGCCCTGATGGAGGCCTTCTACAACAAGGCCTTTTTCGATCTGTTTCAAACTCTTTGTGCTTTCCTGGATTCGTTTACATGTCATCAGAGTGTGCAAATTTCAAATAAAAATTAAGGATACTTTCATCATCTCACTCGGTGATAGCAAAATAAAGAAGTTTTATATTTGGCCCCAACTAACTCATTATGTGACTGATCAGTTTGGAAATATTCCGTTCATAAGTTCTAACATTTGTTTTTTGGCGATTTTATTTCTGACCCATACAAATAGGCAGTCTGTGAGGAAAGACACACACACACACACACACACACACACACACACACACACACACAACACACAAACTCAAACAAATGAACACACACACACAAGCATACACAACACTCACAAACGCACATACAAACTCTCGCAAACAAACACACACACATCTTCTTCTTCTTCTTCGTTCGCAGACTGCAACTCCCTGTGGGGAAAGTCGGGGGGGGCGGGGGGGGGGGGTGAATTGGCAGTACTAAGTGAGTTAATACATCATGCACAAGGTCTCCATCAACAGACACAGATCCGATCACCTGCGACAACAGTGGTGGTGAGCTTTGTGGACGTCTGGTGGTGTCGCTCAGTGGAGGCGATCACATGTGGCGGGGTGGGGGGTATGGGCGCCATGGTGGTGGTTGTGGTGGTGGAGGTGGTGACCACAAGTTTTTCTGGAAAAGGGCAGCACTCAATGATGCTGTGACAGGTCACAGAAGAAAGCTCAATGCAGAAGACATTTCCCTCTGTCATGTGCACACAAGTGGAGTGATGGCCTAGAGGTAACGCGTCCGCCTAGGAAGCGAGAGAATCTGAGCGCGCTGGTTCGAATCACGGTTCAGCCGCCGATATTTTCTCCCCCTCCACTAGACCTTGAGTGGTGGTCTGGACGCTAGTCATTCGGATGAGACGATAAACCGAGGTCCCGTGTGCAGCATGCACTTAGCGCATGTAAAAGAACCAACGGCAACAACAGGGTTGTTCCTGGCAAAATTCTGTAGAAAAATCCACATCGATAGGAAAAACAAATAAAACTGCATGCAGGAAAAAAATACAAAAAAATGGGTGACGCTGTAGTGTAGCAACGCACTCTCCCTGGGGAGAGCAGCCCGAATTTCACACAGAGAAATCTGTTGTGATAAAAAGAATAACAAATACAAATACAAAATGTGCATGCACTCACATATACTTTTTTTTTTTTTTAACAGAACTTAGTCCTGATATTTACATTATCAAATAACAGAGTTAATAAATAAGACATTATTCTTAATTGGAAAATACACACACACACACACACACACACACACTCACCATTCTTCCTCCCTCTCTCTCTTTTTCACACACAGATTTTCCTCTCTCTCTCTCACTCACACACACAAGCATATGTGGACACATACAAACAAACATACATGACAAGGAAAAGAAGAATTAATATGAAAAAGGGAAAAAAAGAGACAGGGAGACAAAGGAAGTGAGAGAGAGACACAGAGAGAGAGACGGTGACAGAGAGAGAGAGAGAGAAATACCAAAGAAAGAAGAAGAGAGGCAAGGCCTTCAAGACTCACTTGTGATACACTTTAAAAAAATCCAAGCTTTTTATGTATTGAGTATAATTTCAAAATGTAATATTTAAGATGAGAAAGATCAGTTTAAAGCAAATTAAGTCCCCTAGCATTAATTACAGAGTAATTTCCCTTCTTTACTATCTGCACCAAAACGTTTGCAAAATAAATAAAACTTCCATGCTTAGTAAAAGAAGTTCCTGTTTGAACAAAAAATGATATTAATGACTGCTCTTGTTGTTGGGTCAGAATATCAGATCAAAGTGCCAAGTTTAGAGAATACAAAAAATATAAATATAACAGTAAATGCAGTTTGCATATACTGAGGCTTCATTTTTTTTTTTTTTTGTGCCCATCCCAAAGGTACAATATTGTTTTAAACAAGATGACTGGAAAGAATTGAATTTTTCCTATCTTTATGCCTAATTTGGTGTCAGCTGACAAAGTATTTGCAGAGAAAATGTCAATGTTAAAGTTTACCACAGACACACAGACACACACACACAGACAACCGAACACCGGGTTAAAACATAGACTCACTTTGTTTACACAAGTGAGTCAAAAATTACCACTGCAAACATTAAGCAAGCCTACTTGTAGGAATCCCGTTGATTGTTGTGTTGACACCTTTAGCACCTGTCAGCTTCACTTCTGGTGTAGCATGGGTATCTTGAAAAAAAAAATGAAAAAAAAAAAGAAATCATTTAAAACACAGGTAGATGGCAATCATCTCAGATTTTCAAGAAATTTAGAACCATACACAACACAAAGAGTCCTTGATAAACACTGAAATTGTCTTGAAGCATATAACAGAAATCATCTTCACAACCATTCTGGAGTTTCTCAAAACATTTAATCAGTAGAGTGCCTATAAGACGTCAGCTGACATCCTACAAAAAGTATATGTTCTGATTTTTCCTTCATTGGACTTTGGTTCAATTCACACAAACAGACTCCGAGCAGTCAGTTTGATGTGCCTGGGTTATAAAAAAAATACTATTTAAATGAACATACATCAGGTAGAAGACCCCTTTCTACTCGATAATAATTTGCTAACTGACCACGGATACGTGTGTGGAAAAGGGGGTTGCATCATATGCAAAAAAAAAAATGCATTGAAAACTGTGTCCAGTAAAGCAAATAGTCACAGTCAGCAGATTTACACAATTCTGAAAGCTCTGCTTGTAATTATGGACAGCTTTCGTGATGGAGAAGGATCTCTCTTGTCTGATGATTGGTTTGAAAACAAAGGTGATTGACAGCAACAGTGATGAAACTGACAGCCCATTTGATGGTAGTAATTCAGTCCGTCCATTCTATCAGACAGCATTTTTGAACAAGTGGCTATGACTGACAGAATACGTGCAGCGAGTGTTGGAAGAAGGGGAGGAGAGGAGTGCTGCAAGACGATAGGTCAAATGGCAGCCACCAGAGGTCATCAAGGGGGCGTCGCTTTTGGGAAGAGTGTACTCACATTTCAATGCAGACTGTAGGAAACTGACAACCGCCAATGCTCCACAATTTTCATGAAAGGCAGAGTTGAACCTGCACTGGGCGTGAAATGTGCTTTTTGTTTTTAACGCTTTTTTTCCCCGCTGAATCAGATGGATGACTTGTTTGAAGAGGTGGCAAGCTGGATGCACAGCAGACACTTTAATCAGCCCGCATGCAACTTGAAAGGACTGAACGTCATCAAAGAACTTCACCCTCTCACTTCCAAACGCTCTTTGCTGTCAAAAAGCTTGCCAGCTCAGTTTCTGAGACCGTGACTGACCTTATACATTGACTTTACCCACCTTTATCATTGTTGGGACAGTGATTTACTTACACGTCTGCACGAGCTGTGATTTGGTGGGGTTTTTTAACTTCTAGCCTGTTTTAATTTCTTCTACAGGTATAATCTGACAACAGGCATGCTATTTCTCGCTGTATTTTCTTTCTTTTCTTTATGGATGTCATTCTGTAGAGGTGGAAATAGACTTTTTGTTGCACTAAAATGATTATCTTGACTTTACATGCCTGAACAGTTATCTACAATCAACCTAATTGGGAAAAAAAGCCAAGAAGCAGAATCTACACTTATTTTCCTTCACAAAAACGTTTTCTTTCTTTCTGTATCGCCCATAGCTTTTGTGCTAGATTGTGCCTGGTGGGTAAAGGGTAGGGACTTTTCTGATCTCCCAGGTCAACATTTGTGCAGACCAGCTTGTGCCTGAACCCCCTTCCTGCGTATACGCACACAGAAGATCAAATACGCATGTTAAAGATCCTGTAACCCATGTCAACGTTCGAAGGGTTATGGAAACAAGAACATACCCAGCAACCACACACCCCAAAACAGAGTATGACTGCCTACATGGTGGGGTAAATAAACGAAATAGTCATATACGTAAAATCTTACATGTTTAAGTGTGCATATGTGTGCGCCTGAAATCTGATTGAATGACACAGGAAACGAATGATGAGCGCCCAATGGCAGCCGCCTGTCGGCTCTACCCAGGTAGGCAGCCTGTTGTGTAAATGACACTGAGTTTGTAAAGCGCTTAGAGCTTGGTCTCTGACCAAGGATAGGCGCTATATAAGTAAGTATCCCTATTAAACAAACAGAGCCACTGACCCAGCACCAAAGTGGCCAGGTACACAGTGGATCCCGGGCTGAGCTGAATGCTGTAGGTGAAGGTCTCCGCCGTCACCATCAGCAGCTGGAAGGACAGGGAGCACCTGGCGGACTTGTAGGGAAGCCGGTTGATGCGGTCCCTGAACGACTTGGTGGTGAAATCCGTGGCTGGGAGCTTGTTCGTCTGAAAGAGTTGTGTGAACTGGGCAATGAACTGAAGATTGGGTGAACAGTCCTGGACACATGTACGAGTTGCAATGAACTTCTTGAATGAAGTAAACAGTTTTAATCAGATGTGAATGAACTCAGGAAGGTTTTTTACATGTGCCAGAGGACAACACTTGTGTTGCCATGGTTTCTTTTTCAGTGCACCACGTGCATGCTGCATACAGAAACCAGCTTTATTGTAAGATAAGATAAGATAAGATAAGATAAGAATAACTTTATTATCTCCAACTGGAGAAATTTGGCCAGGTGCATTATCACAACATAAACAAGTAAACAACATGGGGACCATAACTGTAAAAGCCAACAACAGCCCCTACAAATATTACGAAGATACAAATGTAAAATAATATCACATACATCGTTTCATACATACATCCACACACTGCAGGTAATAACTAGTATTCTTAATGTAAAAACAGAAAGAATTAAGAAACATTATTTGAATATAATTATAAATAGCCTACTATGCTGCACATTGATTATAATAGACAGATAAGATAAGAATAAAGATGAATTGCGGAAAACCACAATCAGATAATCAGCACACACCCGCACCGCACCCCCCCACCCACCACCACCCACCCCACACGCGCGGATAACTTGATTAAACAAGAGTAATAAACATATGTTCTCAAATAAAAGCATTTCACATATTCGCTTTTAAAAACATTGCAAATCTGAATGACTAGATGCTCACTTTGATTTTCCAGTTAAACTTGGGGGAAAGGGCAAGACCGGGATTTGAACTCAAACCCTCACAGACATGGTACTGGCATATAAGCATGTTAACTGAACCGTTCTTCCACCTCCCTCCTTTCTGACAGCTCCCTGTGGACTGCTGGCTGTGGGCTGTGACAAACCAAACTTTGAGGACGGCTGTGAACTGGAAAGTCATGACCGGCACAGGGGAAACACTTCTGAAAAGAAGGCAAAGAAGACAGGGACACCGAAACAAAGACGACAAATGATTAATACAGTGAAACGCCCCACCCCTCAAAACTCACCATCACCTTCAACACAGAGACTGTGATCCCTGTGAAAGGCCTCACCTTCACTGTGTGTGGGACTTGGGGAGTCAGGACAGAATCCGATCTCTCTGGCGTCTAGTGATTAAGTGAGTCTCCCCACCCTTCAAAACTCACCATCAGCTTTAACACAGAGACTGTGACCCCTGTGAAAGGCCTCACCTTAACAGTGAGGGATGTGGGGGGGGTCAGGACAGAATCCTACCTCTCTGGCATCTAATAATTGAGTGAGTCTTCCCACCCTTCAGAACACAGAGACTGTGACACCCATGAAGGGGGGGGGAGGGGGTGGGGGGGCAGGGGGGTTAGGAAAGAATCCTACCCCTCTAGCGTCTAATAACTGAGTGAGTCTTCCCACCCTTCAGAACACAGAGACTGTGACACCCATGAAGGGCCTCACCCTAACAGTGAAGGACGTTGGGGGTGGGGGGGGAGGGGGTGGGGGGGCAGGGGGGTTAGGAAAGAATCCTACCTCTCTAGCGTCTAATAACTGAGTGAGTCTCCCCACCCTTCAGAACACAGAGACTGTGACACCCATGAAGGGCCTCACCCTAACAGTGAAGGACGTTGGGGGGTCAGGACAGAATCCAACCTCTCTGGCATCTTAATAATTCAGAGTCTCCCCACCCTTCAAAACTCAACATTAGCTTCAACTCAAAGACCATGACCCCCATAAAGGACCTTACCATCACTGTCTGGGAAGTGGAGGGGGGGAGGGGCAGGGGTGGGGGTGGGGGGTCAGGACAGAATCCGATCTCTCTGGCGTCTAATAATTTAGTGAGTCTCCCCACCCTACAAAACTCACCATCCGCTTCAATACAGAGACCATCACCCCTATGAAGGGTCTCACCCTCACAGTGAGGGACATGGGGGGAGGGGGGGTGTGGGGGGGTAGGGGTCAGGATAGAATCCGACCTCTCTGGCATCTTAACAATTCAGCGAGTCTCCTCAGTTTCAGTTTCAGTAGCTCAAGGAGGCGTCACTGCGTTCGGACAAATCCATATACGCTACACCACATCTGCCAACCAGATGCCTGACCAGCAGCGTAACCCAACGCGCTTAGTCAGGCCTTGAGAAAAGGTTGCCAACAGCACCTGGTGTTCCCAGGCGGTCACCCATCCAAGTACTAACCGGGCCCGACGTTGCTTAACTTCGGTGATCGGACGAGAACCAGTGTTTTCAACGTGGTATGGCCGTTGGCAAAAAGGGGGGGGGCAGCGCCCAATAGGGGACTCGAACCCCTGACCCTCAGATTAAAAGTCTGATGCCGGGCTGCTCTCCTCACCCTTGGAAACTCACCTGGCTTTTCACCTGCTGGATCCACTGACAGGTGTACTGTCCATCGCTGCTGAACATCTGGTCCACCTCACAGCTGCTGGTGATGGTGTAGGTGGTCGAGTTGAAGTCAAACTGGCAGTTGGTCGGAGGCGAGGAGTCTGGGAAAACAAGAAGGAACAGTCAAGGTGCAGTAGTGGATAAACATGAGCTGACAAGAACGGTTCACAAGGAGAATGTCAAATGAGAATCAAGCAAAAGCTCAGTCCGCCTAGGAAGCGAGAGAATCTGAGTGCATGAGATCAAATCCCCCCTCCCCCCTCTCTTTCCCCCCAACTCCACTAGAACTTGCATGGTGATCTTAATTCTCATGGTGATCTTTGCATCAGATGGTCCCATGTGTCTCATGATATGATAAACTGAGGTCCCATGTGAAGCATGCACTTAGCACACATAAAAGAACCCATGGGAACAAAAGGATTGTCCCTGACAAAATCTATTAAAAAACCAAAAAAAACCATTTCAACAGGAAAACACATAACTTACAGGCAGAAAAAAAAGGGTGCACTGCATTATCACCAAACGCTGTCCTTGGTGAGAGCAGCCCAAATTTCACACAGAGAAATGTGTTGTGACTGAACGATAATCCAGTCCAATCAATAAAGTGTGGTCTGAAGCCGGCTGTGATTGTAATTTGGTATGGTATTGTGGCTGCACTGTGCTGTACTGTACAAGGAATGTACTGTATTGCACTGTACTGTTCTGGATTGTACCGTATAACATAATATTGTCACATCGCATCCTACTGTATCTGGCGTTCACTGAAATAAATTTCCTCTTTGAAATTATGCATCATTCCACAGTGAAATTGTGTCACCATATAACAGCGCTGCTGCTATTTTTGTTTGGTTGTATGAAGGGCGCAATAGCTGAGTGGTTAAAACGTTGGACTTCCAATCTGAGGATCCCAGGTTTGAATTTCTGTGACAGCGCCTGGTGGGTAAAGGGTGGAGATTTTTCTGATCTCCCAGGTCAACATACATACAGACCTGCCAGTGCCTGAACCCCCTTCATATGTATGCAGAAGATCAAATACACACGTTAAAGATCCTGTAATCCATGTCAGCGTTCGGTGGGTTATGGAAACAAGAACATACCCAGCATGCATACCCCCGAAAGCGGAGTATGGCTGCCAACATGGTGAGGTAAAAACAGTCATACACGTAAAAGCCCACTCATGTACATACGAGTGAACGTGGGAGTTGCAGCCCACGAATGCAGAAGAAGAAGTCTGGATGTATGTCACCATCGCTTTTTTGTTGTTGGTTTCTTTCTGGTACCAGTTACAGAACAACAGGCCACGAAATTATGATCAATCTCAAAAGGGATGCATGTGTGTGTGTGTGTGTGTGTGTGTGTGTGCGCGCATATGGGTGCGTGCATGTGCATGTGTGTGTGTGCGCGCAAGTATGCCCATATGGGCGTGACTGTATGCTTCATAAACACCCAGTAATTCAGACCACACGACATGATACAAGCGCTGATGATGATGCAACTGCAGCATCTCATGACCGGCCAGCAGAACACACAGCCTACAAAAAAACACATCCCACTGAAACAACTCACAAACGACCCGGGTCAAGCAGAACGTGAGGGAGGGCGTGCGGCACTCCACTCTCTGGTTGCTGTCCCTCTTGGTCAGCATGTTCAGGTAGAGGACACTCGTGGAAACGTTGGGTCGGGTGGCCATCACGTCCTCTGCAGACATGGGCACCTCGCACCCTGTGGTGTTACAGGAGATGTTGCTGGATGGGGGGCTGAGAGGGAACTGGAGAGCCTTTGGGTAGATGGCCCATTTCAGGTAGCCGGTCGGCGTTTCGGCCGGGTCCTCGCAGATCAGGCCGGCTTGTGTGTACTCGGGGATGTCGATAGTGGTACCGTTCTGGCAGTGGAACACGTTCATCTCTGGAACCACAGAAGGATGGGGAAAACCATGTACAGTGAAGTTTTTGTGTTGATTAGGGGTGTTTTCTTTTTACTTTCTGCCTCCTTCTTTCTTTCTCTCTCTCTCTCTCTCTCGTTTCTCCTGTGTTTTCTTTATGATGGTACATTCAACCACTTCTTCTGAAGTGTTATGGCACACACAAAAATATGGGAAACAAACTTGAGTAGTTATATTCCCCCCCCCCTCCCTCCTCACTCCCCCTCTCTCTCTCTTTCATGAAGCCAAATATGTGGCAGAGACCTAGAACAGTCTCCATTTGTCAGCTTCAGTATGTTCATTATAGCAACATAATTTGAAGGAGAACATTTCAGAATCTTTCTGGACTGTTAACATCTTTGATATAAAATCAATTCCAGTAATGTCTTTTTCTGAAGTCTTGGTCTACAGGTCTTCGCAATAATCTTCTTCATTCCATTACACCACCAACATCAACTTGCTGATGACTCTGTCATGGTTGACACATGCTGGGTATCATCAAGTTTCCATAACGCATCGGGCTCTGACATGGATCACAGGATCTTTAACGTGCATATTTGATCTTTTGCTTATGTAAACACACAAATGGGTAATCCAGATTAATCCCAGTACTGTGCAGTAGTTTGTTCCGTTTCATTTGATCTTATTTTAACGAAAAAAAAAAAAAAAGCATGTCACTTGCCTAAGGGAGTTCCAGTTATAGTTGTCTTCACATCCTTTGCTGCTGCCAGCTTCATATCAGAGGGTCCATCTGCACCAATTATCAACATCATTAAGGTCCATCTGCGCCAATTAACATCATCATTAAAGTCCATCTACACCAACTATCAACATTATTAAGGTCCATCTGCACCAACTATCAACATCATTAAGGTCCATCTGCACCAATTATCATCATTAAGGTCCATCTGCACCAATTAACATCATCATTAAGGTCCATCTGCAGCAACTATCAACATCATTAAGGTCCATCTGCACTAATTATCATCACCATTAATGTCCATCTCCACCAATCATCATCATCATTAAGGTTCATCATCATTGTCATCATCATCAAATATCACCATTTTTTTATCATCAGCACCACCATATTATTATTATTGGCCACTAACGCTTACGACATGCAAGTCAATGCAACTCTCTCCAAGTCTCCCTCTTGTGAAATGACTTCAGTGTCTTTGATACCATCACCTTAACCCACCTCTCTCTCTTTTAAAAATTCCTTTAGTCACCTACATGCGCACTGCTCTCTCTCTCTCTCTCTCTCTCTCTCTCTCTCAAACAATGATACAGGCACTCAACATTGGTGCAATTCACTTTCTCTTTTATTTAAAAAAAAAAAAGAAAAAAAAGAAGTGTCAATATGTGTATGAATATTCACTTTTTTTCCTCTCACATGAAACGCACGCACGCACACACACAAACACATACTGCCTCTGCGTTCCCATTTTCCCTGGATCCCCTCCTCTCTTTTACGCACACCACCTCTCTCTACCTCCTCCTCCCCTTCACTCCCGGACCCACCCAGATGAAGCGTGGCAACGTGTGTGGGAGAGCCAGGGTTGACATGGATGGCAAAATGAAAAACGCCGGCCACAAGAAGCAAGGGGGTGGAAAAGGAGCAGGTGCCGTTCTTGTAGCCCCGGTTGTCACGGTAATGGATAGGCGGCCAGATTAAGGGGGCAGGGTGAAAGGGGTTGTAGGGGTCTCTCCGGTCCGAGGTCAGAGGGAAGGACCCGTTGATGAACTTGGTCGTCTTTGGACAGAAAGTCGAACAAACAGGAGGTGAGACTGAAGTACAGGAGAGACAAGACTGAAGTACAGGAGAGACAAGGGTGAAGTACAGGAGAGACAAGAGTGAAGTACAGGAGAGACAAGACTGAAGTACAGGAGAGACAAGGGTGAAGTACAGGAGAGACAAGACTGAAGTACAGGAGAGACAAGACTGAAGTACAGGAGAGACAAGGGTGAAGTACAGGAGAGACAAGGGTGAAGTACAGGAGAGACAAGACTGAAGTACAGGAGAGACAAGACTGAAGTACAGGAGAAACAAGACTGAAGTACAGGAGAGACAAGGGTGAAGTACAGGAGAGACAAGGGTGAAGTACAGGAGAGACAAGGGTGAAGTACAGGAGAGACAGGAGAGACAAGACTGAAGTACAGGAGAGACAAGGGTGAAGTACAGGAGAGACAAGACTGAAGTACAGGAGAAACAAGACTGAAGTACAGGAGAGACAAGACTGAAGTACAGGAGAGACAAGATTGAAGTACAGGAGAGACAAGGGTGAAGGAGAGACAAGACTGAAGTACAGGAGAGACAAGACTGAAGTACAGGACAGACAAGATTGAAGTACAGGAGAGACAAGACTGAAGTACAGGAGAGACAAGATTGAAGTACAGGAGAGACAAGACTGAAGGAGAGACAAGGGTGAAGTACAGGAGAGACAATATTGAAGTACAGGAGAGACAAGACTGAAGTACAGGAGAGACAAGACAAGACTGAAGTACAGGAGAGACATGAAAGTACAGGAGAGACAAGACTGAAGTACAGGAGAGACAAGACTGCAGTACAGGAGAGACAAGACTGAAGGAGAGACAAGACTGAAGTACAGGAGAGACAAGACTGGAGTACAGGAGAGACAAGACTGAAGTACAGGAGAGACAGGACAAGACTGAAGTACAGGACAGACAAGACTGAAGTACAGGAGAGACAAGACTGAAGGAGAGACAAGACTGAAGTACAGGAGAGACAAGACTGGAGTACAGGAGAGACAAGACTGAAGTACAGGAGAGACAGGACAAGACTGAAGTACAGGAGAGACAAGACTGAAGTACAGGAGAGACAAGACAAGACTGAAGTACAGGAGAGACAAGGGTGAAGTACAGGAGAGACAAGACTGAAGTACAGGAGAGACGAGACAAGACTGAAGTACAGGAGAGACAAGACAAGACTGAAGTACAGGAGAGACAAGACTGAAGTACAGGAGAGACAAGACAAGACTGAAGTACAGGAGAGACAAGACTGAAGTACAGGAGAGACAAGACAAGACTGAAGTACAGGAGAGACAAGACAAGACTAAAGTACAGGAGAGATAAGACTGCAGTACAGGAGAGACAAGACTGAAGGAGAGACAAGGGTGAAGTACAGGAGAGACAAGACTGCAGTACAGGAGAGACAAGACTGAAGGAGAGACAAGACTGAAGGAGAGACAAGGGTGAAGTACAGGAGAGACAAGACTGAAGTACAGGAGAGACAAGACTGAAGGAGAGACAAGACTGAAGGAGAGACAAGACTGAAGTACAGGAGAGACAACGGGGAAGTACAGGAGAGACAAGACTGAAGGAGAGACAAGACTGAAGTACAGGAGAGACAAGACTGAAGTACAGGAGAGACAAGACTGAAGGAGAGACAAGACTGAAGTACAGGAGAGACAAGACTGAAGTACAGGAGAGACAAGGGTGAAGTACAGGAGAGACAAGGGTGAAGGAGAGACAAGACAAGACTGCAGTACAGGAGAGACAAGACTGAAGTACAGGAGAGACAAGACTGCAGTACAGGAGAGACAAGACTGAAGTACAGGAGAGACAAGACTGAAGTACAGGAGAGACAAGACTGAAGGAGAGATAAGACTGAAGTACAGGAGAGACAAGACTGAAGTACAGGAGAGACAAGACTGAAGGAGAGACAAGACTGAAGTACAGGAGAGACAGGACTGAAGGAGAGACAAGACTGAAGTACAGGAGAGACAAGACTGAAGTACAGGAGAGACAAGACTGAAGTACAGGAGAGACAAGACTGAAGTACAGGAGAGACAAGACAAGACTGAAGTACAGGAGAGACAAGACTGAAGTACAGGAGAGACAAGAGTGAAGTACAGGAGAGACAAGACAAGACTGAAGTACAGGAGAGACAAGACTGAAGTACAGGAGAGACAAGGGTGAAGGAGAGACAAGACTGAAGTACAGGAGAGACAAGACTGAAGTACAGGAGAGACAAGACTGAAGGAGAGACAAGACTGAAGTACAGGAGAGACAAGACTGAAGTACAGGAGAGACAAGACTGAAGTACAGGAGAGACAAGACAAGACTGAAGTACAGGAGAGACAAGACTGAAGTACAGGAGAGACAAGACTGACAGGAGAGACAAGACAAGACTGAAGTACAGGAGAGACAAGGGTGAAGTACAGGAGAAACAAGACTGAAGTACAGGAGAGACAAGGGTGAAGTACAGGAGAGACAAGACTGAAGTACAGGAGAGACAAGACTGAAGTACAGGAGAGACAAGACTGAAGTACAGGAGAGACAAGGGTGAAGTACAGGAGAGACAAGACTGAAGTACAGGAGAGACAAGGGTGAAGTACAGGAGAGACAAGACTGAAGTACAGGAGAGACAAGACTGAAGTACAGGAGACAAGACTGAAGTAGAGGAGAGAACTGAAGTACAGGAAAGACAAGGGAGACAAGACTGAAGTAGAGGAGAGACAAGACTGAAGTAGAGGAGAGACAAGGGTGAAGTACAGGAGAGACAAGACTGAAGTACAGGAGAGACAAGACTGAAGTACAGGAGAGACAAGGGTGAAGTGACAAGGGTGAAGTACAAGAGAGACAAGATTGAAGTACAGGCTTAGAGGTGTGAATGTTCTCAAGCTTGTCAGGTTTAAATACAAATGTTCATCAAATGCGAACATTATTCATGTTCACATACGTGAAGGTGCGCATATATAGTTCTGTGTGTGTGTGTGTGTGTGTGTGTGTGTGTTGTGTGTGTGTGTGTAAGAAATTACACACGTTTTTCATTCACATAAAACTGAAAGAAATGGTAGTGTTTTTCTTTTTATTACAAACTAGCTTAATGGTTTCGGGACAAACCTCGTATTTATGAAAGGCCTGGACGTCTTCGTGTTTTCAAACAAAAACTAAGACTTCAAACTAAATGACAGACATGTGCAATAAAGTTTTGATGGCAACTTCTGGTATTGTGAGAGGCAGAGAACAAGACAAAACGCGACAGAGAGACAAAAAGAGTGAGGGAGAGACAGAGACAGAGACAAAGAAAAAGAGAAAGTGACACAGAAAGAGAGAGGATCTTCTTCTTCTTCTTTTTCCTTCGTGGACTGCAACTCCCACATTCACTCGTATGTTCATGAGTGGGCTTTTACGTGTATGACCATTTTCACCCTGCCATGTAGGCAGCCGTACTCCGCTAGAGAGAGAATCCAAACAAACACTTTGAACAACAGACGTAAACATTACCTGATTCTCAAAACGCTGAATCCAGGTGCAGTTGATGACTCGGTCACTGCTGAACACCTTTTTCACGTCACAGGAACCAGACACAGTCATCGTGTTGCCGTCCACCTCAAACCGACAGTTGGTAGGTGGTGAGGAATCTGGATCACAGAACAATATTTCTTTGATGTACACATTTAACTCATTCTACTCCAGAATTCTACTTCCCCTGTGGACCTGGTACGAGTATTCTCATACCAATACACTAATCTAATTTCGTTTATTCTTGCCTGGTACAACTGGTGTTATAAACTTAGTTGTTTATGGATTCCGGAAGCATATAAACGAAGTTTTGTTTGACCAATTAAATCAACAATTCTTCATCAATTTTTGCCATTTTAGTGAACAACCCTACTTTTCCTGCAGCGGTCTCCCCAGGGAAGTTGTAGCAGGCATGTAGCTGTGGGGTAGAATGAGTTAACTCATTTAGCCCTGCGCGCAAGTATTGCTCTGGCACCAAAATTTGTCTATTCAAAACAGTTTCCACATTCCTACATATGCATAAATTGTAATGAAAGGGAACTTACTTCTACAGTATTTCTGAATGCATCTACACATAATTCAGAGGAAAAAAACAGTATATTTTCTATGTTTTTCCTTCATCAATATGACAAGGCTGTAAACTCCCCAGGACTGAATGGGTTAAGCCAAAACACTACGGTTCTGGTTTTTACAGACAAGACACAGGAAACTTTCCAGTTTCACCAAGTGCTATAAAAGATTGGGTGGAGTGAAGTTTCAGAACTAGTTGGTAAAATTTCAGTTGCAAAAGAGTCAGATATACATCAAAGCTAATATCAGATGCATCAAAGCCCCGGATATCACAACCGCACGTAAGAGCAGGGTGAACTGTTCTGTCAAATAATTTGATAACCAGGAGCTATAGTTTGTCACTTGTCCTTGTGAACATCGTCCTTGAGAAATAATCATCTGATTCATGCTGAGCAACAGGCACTTTATCACACCAAAGCAAATTTGCCAAATTTGTTCGAAATTCACAGATGTGAAAAAAAAAAAAAATCATCCAACCTACAAACTGAACACAGGACAGCTACAGAAGCGATCTCTGCCAGAGAAAGCCAGAACAGATACATCATACAGGCCACCGCTGAAATATCCAATACTCCACCTTCTGCAGCTATCTAAATTCTAATCAATATTTCTACTACTGCCATGACCACCACCACCACCACCCCCATCACCACCACCACAATGTCTGCTAACACTGTTGAAGCTACTCACACACAGTTCTCAGCCTGCAGGTCTGAGACTTTGAATTCCATCGATGTGGAGACGTAGACGTACAAATGAAGTCAATGACATTCTCTCTCAGTTCAGAGACATGAACAAACAGAGCAGACTCTGAGGAACTAGGTCGGGTGGCCAGCATGTCCTTTCGATAGTGGTCTTGGGTGCAGGAGGTGGAGTCGCAGTTGGCCACCGAACTGTCATAGCCCCACTTGTTGAATTTGTAAACCCACCTCAGCGATTCAAACGTGTCAGGGCAGATAATTTGGGCCATGCTGTCTTCCGGAACGTCCACCGTCACTGGATTTTCACTACACTGAACGACTGTGGTAGCTGTCATCAAAACAAAAATCATACAGCTTATTCACTGATCATGCACTGACTATTTGTATGAACATGACAGTATGATGCTATGTTTCACTTTGAAACCCCCTTGGCTGGAGCCCCGTAGAAACATTGAAATCATGTCTCTTCACAAATACAAGGATGGAAGCTTGGCAAAACTGCTCAAATACACTGAGCAGTAAAGTACTGCTGAATTGTGCAACAACTTAAAGATACGTCAGTGTCTGTTTTGACTGCTTTAAATATGCTAAGCAGCATGTGTAAATATTGTGTTGTATTCTTGATGCAAGCTTACTGTCATGGCAACTAACTTATACTACACTGTGTGTTCAAGTGCTTCTGTGCTAGTTCAATGTCCAGGGAAGCATGTTTCCCAAAAGAAAGCTATGATTGCTGTTTAAGTTCAGTTTCAAGATGTCAAAATGTGTGAACTGATGCTTATATGCCTTACCACATCTGCTTCAAAATAAAAGCTCCTTTCTTGGGAAATATGAACAATTCTGCTCAGCATGGCAGTTATACATGCCTCTGATTACTTACATAAGTTGGTATCTAGGTAGTGGGAACAGAATAGTATATTCCATCTCTTTGCAATGCAACATGTAGTATCATATTTGAATTGTACAATGATGAATATGCCTTGACTTGTAGCTGTAGTACACAGCAAGATTCAGCCAGTTTCAAACAAAAACATACACTTTCACTTGTGACTTTAATTCTGCAGGATGCTTAACACAACATATTAGTAGATAATTATGTAATTTTGCTTTGTAATTGATGTTATCACTGCATACTTGAAAAAAGTGAACTAAAAGCAGCTGATACCAAACCTATGCATAGACCCAATGCACTGGTCAGGAAAAAAAAGTGAACTAAAAGCAGCAGACACCTTCTTCTTCTTCTGCGTTCACTCGTATGCACACGAGTGGGTTTTTACATGTATGACCGTTTTTACCCCACCACGTAGGCAGCCATACTCCGTTTTCGGGGGTGTGCATGCTGGGTATGTTCTTGTTTCCATAACCCACCGAACGCTGACATGGATTACAGGATCTTTAACGTGTGTATTTGATCTTTTGCTTGCGTATACACACGAAGGGGGTTAAGGCACTAGCAGGTCTGCACATATGTTGACCTGGGAGATCGTAAAAATCTCCACCCTTTACCCACCAGGTGCTGTCACCGTGATTCGAACCCGGGACCCTCAGATTGACAGTCCAACGCTTTAACCACTCGGCTATTGCGCCCGTCATCAGCAAACCTATGCACAGACCCAATGCACTGGTCATGGAAAAAAAAAGTGAACTAAAAGCAGCAGATACCAAACCTATGCACAAACCAATCCACTGGTCAGGCCTTGAGAGCTAATCCAAACATTGTAGACTGTAGTAGATTGTTTTCCCTTGCAACACCTGTGGGAAGTGCTGTGCATCCCGAATCAGCCTCTTCTTCCATATGAGGACACTCTCCGACAGATAAGCCTGCCTGCCTACTCATCCGTCGGTCCGACGGGAGACTCCATCATCAGACTGTAGTACAGTCCATCAAAAACAATCTTCCTGGAAAACTGGTTTGAGCATAAACAAACTTTGATGGAACACACAATGATGTCAACTGACCTTCAGGTACACCAGGTATCACGGTGACGTTCACACCTTCCGACTCCTCCACTGTCATGTTCAGGTGTTCATCTGCAAAGTCCATCAAATCGTCATCACCGCAACCTCCATTCCCACCACTTCTCTTTCAACAGTAAGTGTGCATCGACGCTTGTTGTATGCCATGGTATACTGACACAAGTCTGAGAATGTTTTCATCAGACACATCAATAATAACTTTTTCTATTTCCCCCAGGCAACCAGTGTCAACATAGTACTGATTGCATGGCTCTCAAACAAGGTACAGTTCCAGGCAGCTCAGTTCACTGACATGTGGGGAATGGTGGCGTGGAAACTACAATTTTTATTCTGTGTGGATTTAGCTTAGCTTCTTCAGAATCCTATGACCCATGTCCCCATGGCTAAATTTCTTCAGAATCCTGTAATCACTGTCTTCACAGCTTTGGTCTGCTAGTTACTTTTTCACTGTCACTGCTATCTCTGTAATGTGTGATGAGACTCATCTATGAAGCAAAAACCTGAATCGCTACTTTTTCAAAGTCATTGCTATCTCTGTAATGTGTGATGAGACTAATCTGTGAAGCAAAAACCTGAATCATCACTATTTCAAAGTCATTGCTATCTCTGTAATGTGTGATGAGACTCATCTATGGAGTAAAAACCTGAATTACTACTTTTTAAAAGTCATTTCTATCTCTGTAATGTGTGATGAGACTAATCAATGAAGCAAGAACCTGAATCATAACAATTTCAAAGTCACTGCTATCTCTGTAATATGTGATGAGACTTAACTATGAAGCAAAAACCTGAATCATAACTATTTCAAAGTCATTTCTATCTCTGTAATATGTGATGAGACTTATCTGTGAAGCAAAAACCTGAATCATAACTATTTCAAAGTCATTGCTATCTCTGTAATGTGTGATGAGAACTTTTTCAAAGTCATTGCTATCTCTGTAATATGTGATAAGACTTATCTATGAAGCAAAAGCCTAAAGTATAACGATTTCAAAGTCATTGCTATCTCTGTAATATGTGATGAGACTTATCCATGAAGCAAAAACCTGAATCACTACTTTTTCAAAGTCATTGCTATCTCTCTGGCATGTGATGAAACTCATCTATGAAGTGGAAACCCGAGTCATGTCTGCCACTGAGACAACTCAGTGGACCCTGACTGCCACCCCTGCTGGCATGGTTCTCATTTTTCTTCTTCTTCTGCATTCATGGGCTGCTACTCCTGCACTCTCTCAAACATCAAATTGGGCTTTTACATGTATGACTATTTTTACCTGCAGTGTAGACAGCCATACTGTTTTCAGGGGGGGGGGGGGGGGGTGCATGCTAGGTACGTTTTGTTTCTATAACCCACTGAATGCTAACATGGATTACAGGATATTCAATATGAGTATTTGATCTTCTGCATGCGCATGCATACAAAGGGGGTTCAGGTACCAGCAGGTCTGCACATATGCTGACCTGGGAGATTGGAAAAATCCCCACCCTTAACCCACCCGATGTGCTGTCTTCACCATTTAGCCACCAGGCCATCCGTTATCTTTCAAAGTTTGTGATAACTGCATGTGGCATCCTGAGTAAAGAATCATAAACTCCAGCAGCATAAAATAATCAAGTACAAAAGTGATTGGTCAAAAATACACACATGTGAAATCATTTCCTAACAAAATCAGCAGAAATGGACAACAGGTGCAATACACAGTACAGGTCAAATAAACACTTGTGAAATAATTTCCGAACAAAAATCAAACAAAAACGAACTACAGGAGCAATACACAGTATTAAAAAGAACTGTTTTCAAACAAGATATGACTAAAGAACATCCATTCTTCTGTACAAATGATATCGTATGCAGACCTGCAATGTCTGAAAAGCACATTCTGGCAGCAAAATGAACTCACCAAAGACCCATTCTTCTGTACAAATAATCGCACATACAAAGCTGCAAAGTGTGAGGAGAAGTTTCCGACAGCGAGATGAACTCACCGACTGACACAGAAGCAACAAGAAACTGTTCTCCGGGATCAAAATCAACACTGAAAGCCATGCTGCTGTTCGCAACGATGAACAAGGGCACGGAGAAAGAACACGTTGCTTTGTAAAACATTTTCAGGCTTCCTGGGGTCTTGTACGACGATCTCGTAATATCACCTTGGATTTTGGTTTCTGTCTGGAAAAAAAAAAAGGAAGAAAATAAACCCAATAAAACAACCAATAAAGAAATAAACGTTTCAAAAGAATACAAGGAACAGAAAGAACAAAGCTAACAACAATTAGGTAAGTGAAAGAAATGCTGATTCAGTGATAAACCAATGGCAAAACACTGCACTTGGGAACAGTGTCCCTTTCAGTTCTATCAGTTCACATCGCTCAAGATAGAACAAGGCTTCATGACCTTGTTTTGGAATAGTTTCCAAAATCATATATATATATATATATATATATATACACATATATAAACTCTTGGCAGTCAATCCCAAGTTTAAAAACTGGACACCACATCATCACCTGTTGGGCTCACTGGATGATGCATGTTATTTGGATCTGTACTTGTATTTTTCTTTTTTGTCACAACAGATTTCTTTGTGTGAAATTCCGACTGCTCTCCCAAGGGAGAGCACGTCGCTACACTGAGAGCGCCACCCATTTTTTTATATTTTTTCCTGCGTGCAGTTTTATTTGTTTTTCATATCAAAGTGGATTTTTCTACTGAATTTTGCCAAGGACAACCCTTTTGTTGCAGTGGGTTCTTTTACATGCGCTAAGTGCATGCTGCACACTTCTTCTTCTTCTGCGTTCACTCGTATGCACACGAGTGGGTTTTTACGTGTATGACCGTTTTTACCCCGCCACGTAGGCAGCCATACTCCGTTTTCGGGGGTGTGCATGCTGGGTATGTTCTTGTTTCCATAACCCACCGAACGCTGACATGGATTACAGGATCTTTAACGTGCGTATTTGATCTTCTGCTTGCATATACACACGAAGGGGGTTCAGGCACTAACAGGTCTGCACACATGTTGACCTGGGAGATCGTAAAAATCTCCACCCTTTACCCACCAGGCGCCGTCACCGTGATTCGAACCCGGGACCCTCAGATTGACAGTCCAACGCTTTAACCACTCGGCTATTGCGCCCGTCATACTGTACACAAAACCTCGGTTTATTGTCTCATCCAAATGACTAGCGTCCAGACCACCACTCAAGGTCTAGTGGAGGGGGAGAAAATACTGGCGACTGAGCCGTGATTTGAACCAGCACACTCAGATTCTCTTGTTTCCTAAGCGAACACGTTACCTCTAGGCCATCACTCCACAATTGTAGATCAAACATTAAATCCAGGCCCAGATGTCTTCGTTTTTCCACAGTGTAATGGAGAACACACCAAAAAACAGTCTTGGTTAATCTTTTAACCTTTGAAACTGCATTTGCATTTGGGGTGGGGTGGTGGTTTTAAAAAAAACTCTCATTTATGCCCATGTTGGTCCAATGTACCTCCAGTGGAGTGATGGCCTAGAGGTAACACGTCCGCCTAGGAAGCGAGAGAATCTGAGCGCGCTGGTTCGAATCACGGCTCAGCCGCCGATATTTTCTCCCCCTCCACTAGACCTTGAGTGGTGGTCTGGATGCTAGTCATTCGGATGAGACGATAAACCGAGGTCCCATGTGCAGCATGCACTTAGCGCACGTAAAAGAACCCACAGCAACAAAAGGGTTGTTCCTGGCAAAATTCTGTAGAAAAATCCACGTCAATAGGAAAAACAAATAAAACTGCACGCAGGAAAAATACAAAAAATGGGTGGCGCTGTAGTGTAGCGACACGCTCTTCCTGGGGAGAGCAGCCCGGATTTCACACAGATAAATCTGTTGTGATAAAAAGAGAAATACAAAATACAAAATACAAAAAAGGAAGGTTGGATTGCACAGAATGCGACAGCTTTTTCGCACTATGAAGTGCTCATCGGGCTTGCTACCTGCTCTTGACTTCGAACCAGAGAGAAACCACTACTCAAGCAAGGAGAAATTTCCCAATCGCTCGGCAAGGACTTTTTTCCGATAAAGATTTTTTTTTTTTTTTTCAAATAAAAAAAAATTTCAACATCTCTGTAGAATGTTCTAAATCAACCCCCTTTTTTTTTTTTTTTTTTTTTTTTTTTATCTCAAACCCAAATCAAACCCATTCAGACTTCAGAATTAATGTTTCAGATGTTCACAGTTGCTGGTTCTTTTGTTCATTTGTGTGTAAGTAAGAGAGAGTGAGTCACAGTGTGTGTGTGTGTGTGTGCGAGCGTGTGCGTGTGTGTGTGTGTGTGTGTTTGAATCTTTCTGTCTGCCTGTCTGTCTGTATCTGTGTAGATGCTAGTGTTGTTGGTCGTGCTCTTTTTATTCCGACACTATGAGCAGATACCTGGTTGTTGAATATCTGTATCCAACTGCAAAGGTAACTGCTGTCACTGGCCAGCATCTTGTTGGCAACACAACTCCCTGACACCGTCATGTTGTTGGCATCAATGTTGATCTGACAGTCTGAAGGCGGTGAAGAAACTGGCACAAAAAAACGTATTGGCTGGATCAAGCAGGGTCCACACACATAAGCATATGAGCACACACGTGCACATGCAAGCGCATGCTCACTCACACACACACACACACATATATACACACATGCACGCACGCACACACACACAAACACCCCCAAAACACCTGTTTTCCCTCCTATAACACCTCATCTTTTTTTTCTTCTTTTTTTCTTCAAAATTTGTTACCATGTATTTGACCAGAACCAGAACGATCCCACATAGACTACAATATTATTTTAATGCATTCACTTTATCATGACTTATGGTGCTGTCAGCAGGTACATACATATTTTCTTATTTCTGATTGCAACCTACTCACTTTTTTTTGGCTGTGGGGGAGGGGGAAGGGGGGGGGTCTACAATTTGTATTTTAACCCAAAACATTAGACAACTATTCAGATATGAATTTAGAGGCCTACGCACTTAGACCACTCTGCCGAAAATAGTTGCAAAATGATACCAAGCATCCTGATAAAAATTTTAAAAAACCAAAAAAAAAACTGAAAAAATGAGTTAACACACTATACATGTTATTCACTTTCTTAGCCATCCAAAAGTATATTGTATATATATTGTGTAATAATGATTGAACTAGAGACCCGCTAAAATGTGTCACATATGCTTGCAAATAATGGCGAGGTGACGCACACACTGCCCAAATGCTTTTGCCTTTTCTCATAAGAACAAGAACTGCCAATAAATTTGCCATGCGTTTTTTTTGCTGGGGACACCTTCTCCACCCCCTCAGTGTAGAGAGTGGAGTTATCATCCATGAGGGCAACACACTGGTGGCCCAGGGTATCAGAGGCAACACTGAGGCACAGACTATGGGGACTGGGGTACGGGGTGGTGATCTTCAGGGTGCAGCGATGTCCCCACATCTGTGGCTCTGCACACTGACACTGCTCCTCTCTCCCTAGAGCAGCCCGCCGCCACCAGAAGACTCACCTCATCTATTACACACCACCATCTCTTTCAACTTTTATATTTCTTCGGTGGTGTTCAGTAGTGCCTGTTCTGTTTTAATGTACTTAGGACACCACCTACTAAGCCCCCTACTAACGACAATAATGGCTTAGTCGCAGAGCCAGACAGAGTAAGCGTCCCTCCCAGAGGGGAGACCGCCACCACGTCCCTCAAACAACAGCCCCCCACGAATCTGCCGCCACTGATGACATTGACAGGACTCACCCCAAGCACGGAAGTGGAGGGGTATCAAAACTGAGGTCACCATGAGAGCAGGGCATGAAAGGCCACAGACTTTGAGACTATTTTGTTTATACAGATGACGATGAAGGAGGAGGAGGAGGAGGAGGAGGATGACGATGTTGCTATGGAGGTCCATTTTGGTTTGGGACTGCATGACAAGGCTGTACTCTACGCTTCCTGTCATAATGATATCCCGGCATTAACCAGGCCCGAGAGATACAGACAATTGCAGTGTTGGTCAGGTAATTAGAGCAACACACCCAAAGACACATCCTTGAAGTGGATGACACTCGACTGTGTGGTCCCAGTCTCCCCATTTAAGCCCACAGCACACTCAACTCTGTGTAGGAGCCGGCCACGGGCCGAAAAACCCACCTCCGCTGGGATTCGAACCCACGTCCTCCCAGCCGTCAGTCCGCGACGCTAACCACTTCGCCACGGTGGCTGGTGCAGTAGACTTATTTTCATTTCCTCTAATACATACATTCACACTTTCTTTCACTAATATTCACAAGCATTCCCCCTCTTTCAACCACTACCTCTCTTCTTTCTGTCTGATAACGCTTCCAGTTTAATAGACGTTAAACTGAAGATCTTACACCCCCCAAACATGTCACAATTCACATCACTCAGTCCTTTTTGACTCACTTGTGTAAACAAAGTGAGTCTATGTTTTAACCCGGTGTTCGGTTGTCTGTGTGTGTGTGTGTGTGTCCGTGGTAAACTTTAACATTGACATTTTCTCTGCAAATACTTTGTCAGTCGACACCAAATTAGGCATAAAAATAGGAAAAATTCAGTTCTTTCCAGTCATCTTGTTTAAAACAATATTGCACCTCTGGGATGGGCACAAAAAAATAAAAAATGAAGCCTAATTATATGCAAACTGCATTTACTGTTATATTTATATTTTTTGTATTCTCTAAACTTGGCACTTTGATCTGATATTCTGACCCATCAACAAGAGCAGTCATTATTATCATTTTTTGTTCAAACAGGAACTTCTTTTGCTAAGCATGGAAGTTTTATTTATTTTGCAAACGTTTTGGTGCAGATAGTAAAAAAGAGAAATTACTCTGTAATTAATGCTAGGGGACTTAATTCACTTTAAACTGATCTTTCTCATCTTAAACATTACATTTTGAAATTATACACAATGCATAAAAAGCTTTGATTTTTTTTCCCAGTGTATCACAAGTGAGTCTTGAAGGCCTTGCCTCTCTTGTTTTTTTTATCAGTCCCATGATCTGTGTTGTTTCAGTGGCATTCCTTCCACTCCGCTAAACCTCCCATACACAACCCATAACTGGATTAATCTGTCACCATCCCAGTGTTGGCATTCACAGGGCGCGATCAGTGTTTGGTCACATCACAAAGTCCTTTTTCTGATTTCCATTGATAACTGTCAGTGAATTTTTACCCATGCTTTCTTCTTTTTCCAGATTTCTTTAATGCTCAGTGTGTGTGTGTGTGTGTGTGTGTGTGCGTGTGCGTGTGTATGCAGTACTCTCTCTTTAGTTTCTCAGAAAATATCAAATTCAAGTTCATTTGATGATTTAACTTTCAAAAGGGTTCTCTGTTCTAAATCAGTTGATTATGTAGCTTCACTGAATGAGTTGACAGTTTCTAAAGAGATCATCAACCCGTCTCATTCAAGTTTTTCCACTTTCTCTTGGTGCTCTCTTCACAATTCTGAGCAGTTGACTGAATCAACAGCTTTTCACGGATCACCTTTTCATTCACAATACTCCTGTCATTCACATCTTCTACACTGCTGTGGCAGAGGCACACACTTTTAGAGTAATGACAATGAACCCATATTTTTCAGTAATACAACAAACAAATATGAGAAAACTTCCACTTCAGCTGAACACAAGTATTTCATTTTAGGAATTGAAAGAGTTACACAATACAATATTTCATTGTTTAGGACAAGGTCTGTATATATATATATATATATATCAGGCTATTTTTAAGCTTCTAAAGATGTTCAAAAAATAATTTTACCTGCAATAGCGTTTCTGCTCTTCATTATTATTTTTTTATCTATTTTTATTTTATGAATATTTGACAGTATACTGCTTTCACTTAAGTTTCCTTCAAATGCAACATTCTTGCCCTCTAATCACTCACAGACTGAAAGAATGTGGCACGTCGTGCTGGAGGTCCCTGCCAGGCATCTGAAGTCGACCTTGTTGCTGGAAAACTGCTGCAGGTTGACGTACAGGACACTGGTGGTGGTGTTGGGCTGGGTGACAAACACCGCCTTGGAGCTGTGGGTGCATTTCCCACTGTAGCAGCTGGCCAACGTGCTGTAACCCCAGTAATAGGAGGAGGTGCGCTTCTTCCACACAACGCTGCTGTAGCTGGTGCCCGTAGTGGTGCAGACCAGAGCCACCATGGACTGGAGGGAGACCGTGTACGTCTGGTAGTTGCAAGGGAGGAACTTCAGCTCTGGAAAACATGAACGTGGTAACGCTGACATGATCCAAACTTCAGCTCTGGAAAACATGAACGTGGTAACACTGACATGATCCAAACTTCAGCTCTGGAAAACATTAACATCGTATCACTGACATGATCCAAACTTCAGCTCTGGAAAACATGAACATGGTAACACTGACATGATCCAAACTTCAGCTCTGGAAAACATGAACGTGGTAACACTTACACATAATCCAAACTTCAGCTTTGGAAAACACCAACACAGTAACACTGACATGATCCAAACTTCAGCTCTGGAAAACATGAACATGGTAACGCTGACATGATCCAAAATTCAGTTCTGGAAAACATGAACGTGGTAACACTTACACATAATCCAAACTTCAGCTTTGGAAAACACCAACACAGTAACACTGACATGATCCAAAATTCAGTTCTGGAAAACATTAACATCGTATCACTGACATGATCCAATCTTCAGCTCTGGAAAACATTAACTCTTTCTATACTAAGGTACGCTATAGCGTACCTCATGTATACAACGCTTTGTTACTGTGGTACACAATAGCGTATCGCAAGTTTAAAAATTCATAGTTCATAGGTAAACAGTTTTGTGTGAATCTACAATTAGGAAGTGTCGATGGTTACAAAAGACCACATTTGTAAAATTTCTGTTATACATGTATAAGAAAAACTCACCCCCTTTATGTCAGTTGTGAAAAAAACCGATTTTTTTCAAAATATGATCAATCAATCACTAATTAAGTGAGCGCTTTGAAGCTTTGCCAAACGTTAGTCCATTCTATTCTTGATATTATCACAAAATTTCACAGCTGTATAGAATTCCATTTGTTTTTAGATATTTTTCTTGTAACATTAACAAACAGCCAGTACAGAGAGTATAATTAAGGAAGTCATCGAGCAGTATAGAATGAGTTAACACTGCAACACTGACATGATCCATACTTCAGCTCTGGAAAACATTAACATGGTAACACTGACATGATCCAAACTTCAGCTTAGTTTCTCTTTTATCAGTTTCAGTTTGCTAATTGTAGGGATGCGGTCATTCTCACAGAGCAATGATAACACATGGATGCTAACACACGCCAGGTCACTAAAGAGATGGAGTGCATGGACAGATGGGCGCAATAGCCGAATGGTTAAAGCGTTGGACTTTCAATCTGAGGGTCCCCGGTTCGAATCTCGGTGACGGCGCCTGGTGGGTTAAAGGGTGGAGATTTTTACGATGTCCCAGGTCAACATATGTGCAGACCTGCTAGTGCCTGAACCCCCTTCGTGTGTATACGCAAGCAAAAGATCAAATACGCACGTTAAAGATCCTGTAATCCATGTCAGCGTTCGGTGGGTTATGGAAACAAGTACATACCCAGCATGCACACCCCCGAAAGCGGAGAATGGCTGCCTACATGGCGTGGTAAAAACGGTCATACACGTAAAAGCCCACTCGTGTATATACAAGTGAACGTGGGAGTTGCAGCCCACGAACAAAGAAGAAGAAGAAGGAGGAGGGCACGGACAGAGTAAAGCACTGTAATAACAAAACCAGGACACACTGGGGTTCTCACCTGCAGGACTACCCTGAAAGGATGCGTTCACATAATCAGCTGCAGACAGCGATATGTTCAGGTCCTTGTCTGGAACAGCATCACAAAATTTGTCCTTTAAAATCACAATTATCTGCCATCTTCAATACATCCGGCACCATTATTCATACTTAAATCCAGAAATGCCACTCTCTCTCAACTCTCTATAAGAATAATGTGGACATTTTGGGGGACCATCTCGAACCTTTTTGTTGAAAAAATTAAGTCCCTCAGTCACATCAGCATATGTTCATCATTTTTCCACTTGGGGGAAAAAAAGTCACGTCTTTTCCTGTTTGGGCGAACAAGTCAGCTGACTGGTCTGTTCAACTCGAGGTCAGTGTAAATGCACAAGGGTCTGGCTTTGGCTCTGCTTCATTACCTGAGACTGGCAGTGTGACTCCATGCCCCAACCTGTGCTCAGCACATCATGTGTGTCGCCAAACTACCAAGAGGCTGACACACCAAGATAGCAGGTGGGTGACCCTGGCTTGCCAAAAATGCACTTGTCTGAACAATTCTGACACTGGCGTGAAATCAGAACAAACTGCAGAACATTCTGGCAAAAGACGGTGCACAGAAGGAGCAGGCCAACAAACTGGTGTGATACGATGAAATCAAGACAATCATCAAGGCACAGCAAGGAATAAAGTGGCGCCTCCAGCACCCCAAATATAACCCAGAAGACAGATACCATTTGCTGGATCAATGGGAACAGGTCAAGATCTTCCGCCTGAGGACTGGACACAACCGCCTGCTCCACCACATACACACAAAATTTGGCATTGGACAGAGTGGAGAGTGCCCTTGTGGTGAGGGACAACCAACCACATCCTTCAAGACTGTAGGACGCATGCAGCATCCAGGAGGAAGTACTGGCCAACACCGACAGCAGTAGAAGCCAAACTGTACAGCACCCTGGAGGAGCTGCGATGGACGGCAGCCTTCATCGAGGACACCGGGCAGCTCATCTAATGGGAGGCGAACGAGGAAGAAGAAGAAGAACAAACTGCGACTGGCTGTAACAAAAATAAATGAAATTGATACAGCTAGCACCACTGAAAATTAGATGATCGCTCTGTCGAATGCCTCATCAGACTGACCCTCATCATCCTTGTCATCATCATCAAGAAGTACATGAACTGAACACTTGGCATCAGAATAGTCACTCAAAATTAATGCAGTCAATCAATCTTAACGTATCATCTGAGTTAACTTTCTCCAAAACAGCTGGCATGATAATCAGGACCTCATCACTGTCACATAAACATTCTTTGGGCTGAGACTCCCAAACAATTGTTTCTATGATTTTTTGTGTACTTATCCCTCCATTCAGGCAGCCATACTCCATTTACAGGGGCTATCCATCATTCATCACCATCATTATGATGTCTATCTATCACCACCACCATGATTTTAATCATCATCACCATCAAGCAGTGAAAGAGCCCTAAAGACCCAAATCACCACAAGCTGTGATTGCGACTCCATTCATAGCAAAATGTCACCAGATCTTTACCTATCTTGACATCCGCAAGGTGGACCTGGGAGCCGGTAGAGATGCTGAGACTCAGGTTGAATGCGCCAGGGATGAAGAAAAAGGTGGACGAGAAAGAACACAGCCCCTTCTGGAATGTCTTGCGCATGTCAGGGTCATAGAAAGAGGTCGTCGGAAGTGATAACGAGCTCAGAGTTCTTGTCTGAAAGAAAAAGAGAAGAAAAGTCAAGTGTGTTTGAGTATCAATATTCTCTCAATCTCTCTCCTTTCTACACACTGTGAGTGTGTGTGTATGTGTGTGTGTGTATGTGAGAGAGTGAGTGTGTGTGTGTGTGTGTGTGTATGTGAGAGAGTGAGTGTGCGTGTGTGTGTGTGTGTGTGTGTGTGTGTGTGCGTGCATGTGAGTGTGCATGTGTGAGACAGAGAGAGAAAGTGTGTGTGTGACTGTGAGAATGAGTGTGAGTTTGTGCATTTGTGTATGTGTGTGTGTGTGAGAGAGAGACAGAGAGAGAGAGAGAGTGTGTATGTGTGTGTGTGTGCGTGTGCATGCATGTGTGCGCACGTGTGTGTGTGTGTGAGAGAGAGACACAGAGAGAGTGAGTGAGTAAGTGTGAGAGTGAGTATGGGTGTGAGTTTGTGCATTGTGTGTGTGTGTGTGTGTGTGTGTGTGTGACAGTGCCTGCACGACACTCCCTTGCAATACACTTGAGTGGTGTGTGTTGTATAGTGAAGCATAACAGTGTGTTATTTGGTGCTGCATCGTACAGTAATGTCTACTACATAATTCTGTCTTTTTTCTTTTCTTTTTTTTCATAACTGTCTAGAGTGCATTGTCACTTAATTGTCAGCTCTTTCCTTATATTTTTGTTCAGATGTTAATTTCACTTGACTTTCTTCATTTGTGAGTCTCACTCTAGCCAACTATTATTCTGTTGGTGTTTGGTTCTTACCTCATTCCTACTCTGGTAAATGAAGTTGCAGGTGTAATATTTATTGGGTGAGTAGATTTTTGCAAAGTAACAGTTTCCCCACACAGTCATGTTGTCAGCGTTTATGTGAAGCTGACAGTTTGAAGGTGGTGATACATCTGAAAGCACACAAATGCACACAAGCACCCCACCCACATGGGCAAAAACGCACATGATCATGCACACACACACACACACACACACACACACACACACACACATGCACACGCACATGCACAAGCACACATAGATGCATACAGTACTTTCAATTAATAACGTTAACAAAAAGTTTAAAACAAAAAAAATAGCGCGTGTTCTGTGTAAACTTTCATTTCATACAAAAACTTTCCTCAGACAGGTAGAAATGTGAAGTTCTATGTCAAACTTTTTTTTGTAGCTGACCATGTTCTGAACACAAGTTCAGGGCAGATTCCAAGACAAGTTGTTACTTTCTTTCAACGACATACATACTCTCTGTACACACAAACAAGCATATACAACACACACAGACAAACACACACACATGTGCACACACACACACATACATACACAAACACACACACACCATACACACACACACACACACACACCACACACACACACACACACCACACAACATCCAAAGAAAACAAACACAACCAGAGAAACAAAAACAAAACAAAAACTCTGACAAATTATCACTCTACCTCCACCTTACAACACACACACACACACATGCACACACATACATACACCACACACACACACACACACACACACACACACACACACACACACAAACACACACACACACACACACATCCAAAGAAAACAAACACAACAACCATAGAATCAAAAACAAAAATTTGCCTCCACCTTACAACACACACACAAAGACACACAGACACACAGACACACAACCTCAAAAGAAAACAAAACAAATCACAACCAACCAAAACAAAAACCAAAAAACCTTAACCTCTACCTTCTCAACGTTTTTGAAATAACACAAATCACACTCCATACCCTAACCCCCACCCCTTCCCCCAACAAAAACCTGTAACCTTACCGACTGCCTGCAGGGTGCAGGTGTTCACTGCACGAGTGTTGCAGGTGACCCTAGAAATCTGACAAATCTTCACTTTCACCTCCACCTTCTCAATATTCTCAAAACAACGCTCATCACACTCCAAACCCTACCCTACTACCCTCCCCCCCCCCCTCTGCACCCCCCCCTCCCCCTGGACACACACACACACCAACAGAAACCTATAGCCTTGCAGACTTCTCGCAAGGTGCAGGTGTATACTGAACGCATGTTACAGGTGACCCTAGAAATCTGACAAATCTTCACTTTCACCTCCACCTTCTCAACATTCTCGAAACAACGCTCATCACACTCCAAACCCAACCCTACCCCCCTGCCCCCCTCCCGCCTCCCCGCGAACACACACACATGCACCAACAAAAACCTGTAACCTTACAGACTGCCCGCAAGGTGCACGTGTATCTGGAACGTGTGTTACAGGTGACCCTGAAGTCCTGATCCTCAAAGGCCGCCATACTAACGTAGAGGGCGCTGGTGGTGTCGTTTTGCCGCGTCACCAGCACGTGACTGCTGAAGGTGCCCTTCTGCATGGTGCACTGCGTGGCGTTGCAAGTTGCCACCTGTTCGTAGCGCCGGTAGCTGACGCTCCAGCGCACATCCATCGACGTGCTGGGGCACACAAGCCCTATCCGGGCCCCGAAGGACACCTCCTGGGTGTTTCCACTGCACGTGTACACCTGCATGTCTGGTTGGTGAGAGAAACCACATGTACACCTGTATGTCTGGTTGGTGAGAGAAACCACATGTACACCTGTATGTCTGGTTGGTGAGAGAAACCACATGTACACCTGTATGTCTGGTTGGTGAGAGAAACCACATGTACACCTGTATGTCTGGTTGGTTAGAGAAACCACATGTACACCTGTATGTCTGGTTGGTGAGAGAAACCACATGTACACCTGCATGTCTGGTTGGTGAGAGAAACAACATGTACACCTGTATGTCTGGTTGGTGAGAGAAACCACATGTACACCTGTATGTCTGGTTGGTAAGAGAAACCACATGTACACCTGTATGTCTGGTTGGTGAGAGAAACCACATGTACACCTGTATGTCTGGTTGGTGAGAGAAACCACATGAAGAACTGTATGTCTGGTTGGTGAGAGAAACCACATGTACACCTGTATGTCTGGTTGGTACAAGAAACCACATGTACACCTGTATGTCTGGTTGGTGAGAGAAACCACATGTACACCTGTATGTCTGGTTGGTAAGAGAAACCACATGTACACCTGTATGTCTGGTTGGTGAGAGAAACCACATGTACACCTGTATGTCTGGTTGGTGAGAGAAACCACATGTACACCTGTATGTCTGGTTGGTAAGAGAAACTACATGTACACCTGTATGTCTGGTTGGTGAGAGAAACCACATGTATAACTGTATGTCTGGTTGGTAAGAGAAACTACATGTACACCTGTATGTCTGGTTGGTACAAGAAACTACATGTATAACTGCATGTGTGGTTGGTGAGAGAAACCACATGTACACCTGTATGTCTGGTTGGTGAGAGAAACCACATGAAGAACTGTATGTCTGGTTGGTGAGAGAAACCACATGTACACCTGTATGTCTGGTTGGTGAGAGAAACCACATGTACACCTGTATGTCTGGTTGGTGAGAGAAACCACATGTACACCTGTATGTCTGGTTGGTGAGAGAAACCACATGTACACCTGCATGTCTGGTTGGTGAGAGAAACAACATGTACACCTGTATGTCTGGTTGGTGAGAGAAACCACATGTACACCTGTATGTCTGGTTGGTAAGAGAAACCACATGTACACCTGTATGTCTGGTTGGTAAGAGAAACCACATGTACACCTGTATGTCTGGTTGGTGAGAGAAACCACATGAAGAACTGTATGTCTGGTTGGTGAGAGAAACCACATGTACACCTGTATGTCTGGTTGGTACAAGAAACCACATGTACACCTGTATGTCTGGTTGGTGAGAGAAACCACATGTACACCTGTATGTCTGGTTGCTGAGAGAAACCACATGTACACCTGTATTTCTGGTTGGTGAGAGAAACCACATGTACACCTGTATGTCTGGTTGGTAAGAGAAACCACATGTACAACTGTATGTCTGGTTGGTAAGAGAAACCACATGTACAACTGTATGTCTGGTTGGTAAGAGAAACTACATGTACACCTGTATGTCTGGTTGGTACAAGAAACTACATGTATAACTGCATGTGTGGTTGGTGAGAGAAACCACATGTATAACTGTTATGTCTGGTTGATGAGAGAAACAACATGTACACCTGTATGTCTGGTTGGTAAGAGAAACCACATGTACACCTGTATGTCTGGTTGGTGAGAGAAACCACATGAAGAACTGTATGTCTGGTTGGTGAGAGAAACCACATGTACACCTGTATGTCTGGTTGGTAAGAGAAACCACATGTACACCTGTATGTCTGGTTGGTGAGAGAAACCACATGTACACCTGTATGTCTGGTTGGTGAGAGAAACCACATGTACTCCTGCATGTCTGGTTGGTGAGAGAAACCACATGTACACCTGTATGTCTGGTTGGTACAAGAAACCACATGTACACCTGTATGTCTGGTTGGTGAGAGAAACCACATGTACACCTGTACGTCTGGTTGGTAAGAGAAACCACATGTACACCTGTATGTCTGGTTGGTGAGAGAAACCACATGTACACCTGTATGTCTGGTTGGTGAGAGAAACCACATGTACACCTGTATGTCTGGTTGGTACAAGAAACCACATGTACACCTGTATGTCTGGTTGGTAAGAGAAACCACATGTACACCTGTATGTCTGGTTGGTGAGAGAAACCACATGTACACCTGTATGTCTGGTTGGTGAGAGAAACCACATGTACACCTGTATGTCTGGTTGGTGAGAGAAACCACATGTACACCTGTATGTCTGGTTGGTGAGAGAAACCACATGTACACCTGTATGTCTGGTTGGTGAGAGAAACCACATGTACAACTATATGTCTGGTTGGTGAGAGAAACCACATGTACACCTGCATGTCTGGTTGGTGAGAGAAACCACATGTACTCCTGCATGTCTGGTTGGTGAGAGAAACCACATGTACACCTGTATGTCTGGTTGGTGAGAGAAACCACATTTACACCTGCATGTCTGGTTTGTAACAGAAACCACTTGTATAAATGTATATATGGTTTGTTACAGAAACCATTTGTGTAATTGTATGTCTGGTTCGTAAGAGAAACCAGTATGTCTGACTGGTAAGAGAAACCAAGTGTACAGCTGTATGTCTGGTTGATACTACACATGTATACCTGTATGCTTGGTTTGTATGAGAAACCATGTGTACAACTGTATGCCTGGTAAGAGTGACCAGTATGTCTGGTTGGTAAGAGAAATCTTGTGTTTAACTGCATGTGTGGTTGGTATGGGATATCAGTATATCTGATTGGTAAATCATGTGTACAACTGAATGTCTGGTTTGTAACAGAAACCACTTGTGTATCAATACATTTGGTTGGTAAGAGAGATCATGTGTACAACTGCATGTCTGGTTTGTAACAGAAGCCACTTGTATACCTGTATGTCTGGTTGCCAAGAAAAAACGTGCGCAACTGTATGTTTTTTTTTGGGGGGGGGTTTAACAGAAACCAGATGTACATATGTTTATCTAGTTGGTAACAGAAACCCCTTGTATACCTGTATGTCTGGTTCAAAAGGCAACCACATGGCTGAAATCCTGTTGTATTTGTGCTTGTATATGATTTCCAATTCATGTTGTGCCTTTTTATGCACTATCCCCCTCACCCCCTTCTCAATATTTCCTGTGATCCTGGTACACTTGGTGATAAAGACATAATCTATTCTGTTCTATAGATCTATGCGTGTCAGGTTGCTGTGAGAAAGCACTTGTATAACCGTGTATCTGGTTTGTAAAAGAAACACTGAATATCTGGTTTGTAAGAGAAACCACACATAAAATTGTATGTTTTGGTTTGGAAGAGAAAACCATGAGTATGCCTGGTTTGAAAGAGAGGCACAAGCACAGCAGTATGCTGTACAAGCGTGCAGGGATTTCTCTGGTGGGTGGCATATATGTCATCTGATTATGATTTTCTGCACAGGTTTGTGCTGTACATTGATTGATACTGATTGATATGGATACTTATGTAGCGCCTATCCTCGGTCAGAGACCAAGTTCACAGCGCTTTACAAACACGAGGTCATTTGCACAACAGGCTGGGTAGAGCCAACTGATGGCTGCCACTGGGCGCTCATCATTCATTTCCTGTGCGTATACACTCACACACACACACACACACACACATACACACACACAAATACACACAGACAGACAAACACACATATATGCACACACACACACACACACACACACACACACACATGAACACATGCAGAGTCAAATCAAATCAAACCAAGCTGCTTATCACCCAGCTAACCACAAAGGGGCCATTTCAGGGTTGAACACCTGTCAGTGTTTTGACATAAGATTGAAACAAGAGAGGCAAGGCCTTCAAGACTCACTTGTGATACACTTTTAAAAAATCCAAGCTTTTTGTGTCCTGAGTATAATTTCAAAATGTAATGTTTAAGATGAGAAAGATCAGTTTAAAGTGAATTAAGTCCCCTAGCATTAATTACAGAATAATTTCCCTTTTTTACTATCTGCACCAAAACATTTGCAAAATAAATAAAACTTCTATGAACAAAAAATGATAATAATGACTGCTCTTGTTGTTGGGTCAGAATATCAGATCAAAGTGCCAAGTTTAGAGAATACAAAAAATATAGATATAACAGTAAATGTAGTTTGCATATAATTAGGCTTCTTTTTTTCTTTCTTTTTTTTTTGTGCCCATCCCAGAGCTGCAATATTGTTTTAAACAAGATCACTGGAAAGAACTGAATTTTTCCTATTTTTATGCCTAATTTGGTGTCAACTGACAAAGTATTTACAGAGAAAATGTCAATGTTAAAGTTTACCACGGACACACAGACACACAGACACACACACAGACAACCGAACACCGGGTTAAAACATAGACTCACTTTGTTTACACAAGTGAGTCAAAAAGACACAAGGAGAGACAGAGAGAGCCAGAGCCAGTGACTGTGACAAAGCTGAAAGCCAAAGGGAAAGAGAAACTCCAGGACACAAAACAGCCAGAAGGCCAGGCTGAATGAAACACTGAAAAAGAAGCAGTGAAATCCATCTCCTCACCTGTGACATTATGAGTGATGTGGGAGTCCACATGGCCACTGCCAGAGATGGTCAGACTGGAGGTTCCACCCGCAACCACTGCGAAGCACACACAGCAGATTTCACAGTTTCAATTTCTCAAGGGGGTGTGTCACTGCGTTCAGACAAACCCATACACGCAACATCACATCTGCTAGGCAGACGCCTGACAAACAGCATAACCCTACGCACTGAGTCAGGCCGTGAGTGCATGCATATATATGTTTGTGTGCCTATCAGAGCGGATTTCTTTGACAGAATTTTGCCAGAGGACAACACTCTCCTTGCCATGGGTTCTCTTTCAGTGCGCCAAGTGAGTGCTGCACACGGGACCTCAGTTTATCGTCTCATCTGAATGACTAGACGCTCAGTTCGATTTTCCAGTCAAACTTGGGAGAAGGGGTGAGAGCAGGATTCGAACCCAGACCCATGCTTCCTCCTTTCACAACAGTCCTCACTTCAGGAAGGACGCATTTCAACTGACATTTCTACCTGCATGAACTGTACTTCTCATCACATCAATACCATTCATAACTGTCACATTTCAATCTAATCATCACAAAAGTAACATGGACTAACATTCAACAACACCAGCTCCAAGTTTCTGTCGTAAACAGACCAGCATGGAGGTCACTCATTACCATAGCGACAGCTGCCTTTGATGAGGACAAGCGACTTCTCGCTCCTGCAAGGAACAAGTTCATGTCAAAGAGCAGCGTCCACCAAATTCCAGACAGCAGACTATTGTTGTCACCCCTGAAGTGCCTGTGTGCTTCCAGTCTTGGACTGCGGAGCCACTTGCACTCTCATTGCTGAGAACAAACTGTGTCTTCAGACTATGATGGACTAGCAAGAAGAAAGATCATGAAAGCATGTACAAAATCCTGATCATTCTGCAGCACTGAACTCACCCACGTCTACAGATGCAATGTACTCTTGGTGGCCAGGCTGGGGATCAATGCGGTATGTGAACATTCCGTTCAGCTCAAACAGTGGCGTTGTGAAAGAACATGTTCCCTTCTTGAAAGTACGACCATTGTCTGTGAAGGAGGTCAGGTCAAAAGTTCCATCGATAGTTCTTTCTGTCTGCAAACAGCAACATTAAAAAATATATAAAAAAACCTACAAAATTAACTTAAAATGCAAGGAGTGATTAAAAGCAAAACGAATAATTTATTTCAAAGGATCTGACAGACTGAAATATGCTGAGAAAGCTACAGAACATACCATCTGTGTATTTCGGAATTCTTATTATCCAAAAATCTGTTGCTGTAGTCATTCAAGGTAATTGTGAATGCCCTTTCCTCTTCTATGGCAGAAGCAGCTTACGGACTGCACAGTGGACAAAAAAGATTTGAGATTAAAACATAAGATGTGTGAAATTTCCGAGTGATTAAAGTCATGGACTTTCGATCTGAGGGTCTCGGGTTTGAAACTCGGTCAAGGCACCTAGTAGGTAATGGGTGGAGATTTTTCTGATCTCCCAGGTCAACAGATGAGCAGACCTGCTAGTGCCTGAACCCCTTAGTCTGTATATACATGCAGGAGATCAAATACGCAAGTTAAAGTTCCGTAATCACTGTCAGCATTCTGTGGGTTATGAAAAAAAGAACATACCGTGTACAACCCTCCCACCGAAAATGAGTATGAATACCGACATGGCAGGGGTAAAAACAGTTACACGCATAAAAGCCCACTCATGCATACAAATGAACTTAGGAGTTGTAGTCCATCAGCAATGAAGAAGAAGAAGAAACATAATTAATTCAATAATCAGATTTCATTAATTCCTTCTTTTTTTTTTTTTTTGAAGCAGCTGAAGAACAAACGAAAAATATTTTAACTCCATGCTGACTTCAGTGTAGTCAATGATTCTTCAGCACTCACTCACACACTGACACACACAGAGATACAGACACACATTCAGACATACACAGAGACACACAAACAGACTCCCACACAAACACACACACACACACATACATACATACATGCATGCACACACACAACAAACACACACACATGCACTCACACACACTATTTACCTGTTCTTGGTACTGCTCAATCCACTGGCATTTATAGGTACCATCACTGGTGTACATTTTGGGTATGTCACACTGTCCCGTTACATTGACAGCATCCGTGTCGAAATCAAAACGGCAGTTTGTGGGTGAAGATGCATCTAAAAAGCAAAGAAACTTAAAACTTAAAAGAAATATCAATGCAAAGTAAAATTATGTTTAAAAAAGTAAATAAACAAATATACATAAATACAATGTGTTTTTAGTAAGTTTTACACATTTACCAGCTATTGTGGCATTTAGTTAGGGTCATGTACTGATGTGTGGTATGTTGAAAGTTTGAACCTGGACTGTTTGGGAGGTTTGGGACCACCTGACAACCCTGTACCCTACGCTTCCTTTCATGATCCATCACAAAGCGTTAGCATCATATACTGATGTATCATAGGTTGAAAGTTTGACCCTACACTGTTTGGGAGGTTTGGGACCATCTGACAATGCTGTACCCTACGCTTCTTTTCATAATCTATCCCAGTGCCGTCCAGTCTTGGCTTAATTCAACTTACACAACTTTTCCAATTTCAATTTTTGTTATTTTATTTTATTTTATTTTATTTTTCTCTCAAGGCCTGACTAACCATTCTGGGTTACGCTGCTGGTCAGGCATCTGCTTGGCAGATGTGGTGTAGCGTATATGGATTTGACCGAACACAGTGATGCCTCCTTGAGCTACTGATACTGATACTGATACTTCCATCAGAGCAACATCCAGTTTGTTGAGTCCTGTAAAGTTACACGTATACACAGTGACATCCCATTACAGCAACATCCTGTAACAGTGACATACCCATCTCTTTCTCTCTGAACTGTACTTCATGTTTCACGTAGACAGTTATTTTAATGTCCAAAATAAAAATGAAAAAATTAGCTTGGTGTATCAGATTTAGCTGCACATTGTTATCAATACTGAGAATCTGATAATGATTTGTCCATTACGTGACAAAGATGAGTATGACACAGTATATGTACACAGTGCAAGTTCTGTGTTCTCCAGCTATCAAGGCGATTAGAGAAAAATATAGGTCATGTAAATATTGTCAGCATGATGAGGCATAGAATTCAGTCTCATTTCCAACAAAAATCATTTATTTGGGAAAAATCATGACTTTGTACTCCCAATGCAATTTCATGCACCTTTATAATTAAACTTTATAGTCCCATATTTAAGTGATTTTGGTTTGCTGTTCGTATTTGTTACAGACTGATGCCATATATTATAATTTTGTTTACAAGCAAATTCACAAATATCTTAATTCTTATGCTTTGCACAGTAACATGTGGGAAAGTGAGTGTGGAGGGACAGGTGTGTGTTTATCAGAAATCTGATTTATTACTTCAGATGTTGCTGCCACAGCATGTCATCACAATGACTGTTGCTTAAATGCACACTGTACTGGAGGCCCTTTTTGAGTCGCTTAAGTACGATGTCACCACAGACACCCCCTGTGGAGGTCAGGAAATCTGTCAGTAAATTTGAGCCACACTCCCACAGACACACCCATGCAGTGGAATGCACTGAACCGTGTGGCCCAATTCTTTCCATCTGAGCGACAACTCACTAAACTCAAGGCAGGGGTCTTCTTCTGCGTTCATGGGTTTCAACTCCCACGTTCACTCGTATATACACGAGTGGGCTTTTTACGTGTATGACCTTTTTTACCCCACCATGTAGGCAGCCATACTCCGTTTTAGGGGGTGTGCATGCTGGGTATGTTCTTGTTTCCATAACCCACCGAACACTGACATGGATTACAGGATCTTTAACGTGCGTATTTGATCTTATGCTTGCGCATACACACAAAAGGGATTCAGGCACTGGCAGGTCTGCACATGTTGACCTGGGAGATCGTAAAAATCTCCACCCTTTACCCACCAGGCGCCGTCACCGTGATTCGAACCTGAGACCCTCAGATCGAAAGTCCAACGCTTTAACCATTCGGCTATGGCGCCCGTCAAGGCAGGGGTCAACCCCCAAGACAAAAATCTAACACTGGTATGCCTCTGATGGGATTCAAACCCATGTCCCTCCACTTCGCAGGCCATGCTGCAAACCATTTCACATGTCTACTTTCTTTATTACACCCACAACTTGTTCCCCTCCTGCTACCCCACCTCTATCCCACCACCACATACATGAATAATACATAGGCGTGTATGTATATACATAGGCACACAGACACTGAGGAGGGTGAGTAAGTGATGTAGAAAGACAGAAAGCACAGAGCTATATACGCAGATTAGACACACATATACAGACAGACTGACAGACAGACACAGAGGCAGAGGATATAGAGCTAGACATGTAAGTTAGACAGATCAATAGATACAAAGAGACTGACTGACAGACACAGCAACAGAGGGTACAGAGCTAGACAGATAATCGAACAGATAGATAAACACGCAGATACAGACTGACGGACAGACTAACAGACACCAGACATAAACCACTCACACACAGAACGGATCCTGCAGTAGTGTGACCGGTAAGACCAGGCACAGGCGAACTTGGTCAAGCTGCTGCTGTAGGCGCCAGTGTTGACGTACAGCACACTTTGGGTGCTGTTGGGTCGAATGGCCAGCATCTGCCTGTCGACAGCAGCAGCGGTGGAGCTCTGTTTCCCAAGCATGGTGCAGTGCGACGTGTTGCACGTGGCCACCTGGACAGCGCGAGGATTGTACACGGTCCAGGTCAGCTGTCTGTGCCTGTACCACAAATTGTTGGAGATGTCGCAGACCAGGCCCACCACCGCTCCTTCCTCCACGTCAATGATCTTGTTGCTCTGGCAGGGGAACGACTGCAGGTCTGCAGAAGGGGGCCAGAGAAGGAGCAGCAGAAGACGGCAGTGAATAAACGAATGAAAGAATATTTTGTACAGACGATGCTTTTTAAGTATGGATTAAACATGCTCTGTGTGATACTGTACAGCTCACTGACGTGTGGAGAACATATCAGACCAAATATAAAATGCCAACTTGTGACGGAATGAAAAATGTTCAAAAACCAACTATTCTTTGGTCAAACACAAGACGTTTTGTTCCTTTCATTGTTTTGATAAAATACCCATAGCAGTGTTTTGTGACAAACAACGTATCCAACTTGAAGTGGATCCACCCAAAGATCTACCCCCCACATTTTCACCACATTGCCTTTTCCATCCCACAGCAGCAGCCAGTCGTATCTCAGCACCTCCAGCCATTCTGAATATGGTAAGCTCAACTGATAGGCCTTGGATTCAACTGTATCAAAACTAGAACTCTGTGTCTCTTGCCCTCAATTTTTAAGCACCCGACTGAAAAAGAAATGCAATTGTCCTGTCCCTTTTCTATCCCCCTCCTCTCAGGGCTCTCTTAATAACAAGATGCAGAAACTGCTTTCAAACTCAGACGAAATTACTGTGTGCTGTTGCAAGGAATCCTGCACAGACGCTGCCAGATGGCAGAATTTGAGCCAGAGTGGTCACGTGATACTTTGAGAACTGAGAAAACTTGTTAATAAGAGTCCACTATGAGAACATTCAGAAGTGCCCTGGTTCATACACTGCTGCCATGTCAAACTACTTTGAAATGCTCCGTTCTTATAATTTGGAATGCTGCATGCAGATAACTGTCCTGATAATGACTGCCATATGTGGAGGCTCGCTGATCTGCAAAGATCAAGATCCCTGCCTTTATGACTTACCAAGGGCAAAGACAACCAATCTGGGTACCCTACAGTCTCTGGAGTGAATAGCACACTGTATAAATCACTAAATGTACCTACTGAATGCCCGTTCATACTGGTGGACCACTGGCTAAAGCTCCTTGCACTATGTCTTCCATCACATGTGAAAGACACACCTGACCATTGTTTGTGTATGTGTATCAGACACGTTCTAACTGTATGTGTTTACATGAGATATGAACATGTGTGTGTGTGTGTTTACAGGTATGTGAGAGACAGTGTGTATGCATGTTTGAGTGTGCATGAACATGTGTATTTGTGTATTTGCATGATTCCATGACCATATTCATGCAACACACTGAAAATCAGTCTGTGACTTTCCCTCTGACTTCCTACCCATCCACATCTAACATATATGTTAATATAAATCTTAGTGCTTGTAAGGCCTGTTGCTGTCCTGCCAGACTTACTTGTACACACTATACCAACCTTTGTCGCTTTCAGACTGGCTGATGTTCACAAAGTTTGCTCCCGAAATGGTCACATTAGAGTCCTCACCTGAAACCATCCATACACATTCTCCATGAACCAGTCATCATCATTATTACTGGCATATGATGTATAACGAGGAAGACAGGTGGAGGAAGAAAAAGTACAAGATTAAGCAGAAAGATGTGGAAAAAAAAACCCACAAAAAAACAGCAACTGGAGGACAAAGAAGAACAAGAAGAAAGAGAATGGTGACAATGATGGACATGATAATGGCAAATGCCACAAATATGATGCTGGTGATGACAAAGACAGCATCAAAGGGGTATATGCCATCCTCTGGCGGTGCCACATACATTTTAATAAATCAATATATCAGTATATCCTACCAAATATTCTGATCTAAAATCTATGAGCTACAATTACAAAAGGAAGAATGTGCAATGTGTGAAAATACTAACAATAAGATGTACCAGGGGGGACAGGATTGTGTCTTAGCATCATGGTCAGTTCGTGGCTTTGCTTTGAACCACCCGTCCCCTTTTCTTTCTTTCCCGGGTGTGCGTCGGGGTCCGCATCGCGCGCCCATTGGTGTACTGGGACAAGTAAAATGGTATACAAGCACCCATCCCCGTGCCCCGTACGCAGTGGATTAGTGTAACAGGATTCTGGTATTATTATTATTACTATT
>NC_134901.1:36985471-37092971 GCF_041734735.1 Babylonia areolata | reverse complement strand
GTCAGATGTATGTGTAAATGTAACTATATGTCGATTTTTATATCAAATATTTTTGTATGCATGTTTGAATGTTTGCTGGATCCATTTGACATTTTGTCTCAAAGATATTCTTGTGATAAGCATGTGCTCTTTGTCGTCGGTTCAGTTGATGAACCTAGTGGGTTGTTTGATCAATGTACTGATTGTTTTATGCAATATGGATAGTTCTTTATCAATTGTTTCAGTTAATTGTCAGGGCCTGAACAATAGTCAAAAAAGAAGAGATGTGTTTCATTATTTAAAAAATAAACAATATTCGATCTATTTTTTGCAAGATACACATTTTGAAAAAAATATGGAATGTTATATTCTTTCTGAGTGGGGTTATCAAGCTTACTTCGCAAGCCATGCATCTAACGCAAGAGGAGTTGCTATTCTATTTAATAACAATTTTGAATTCAAGGTAAAAAACGTTTATAGGGGTGATGGGGGAAACAGTATTATGATACTGGCCGAAATTAAGCAAAATGACTTTCTGTTTGTAAATGTGTATGGTCCAAATAGAGATGACCCGGAATTCTATGATATTTTAAGCGAAAAAATTAAAGATTTCAATGTCAGTAATGTAATAATTGGTGGAGATTTTAATTTAGTACTCGACCCATCTAGAGACTATAATAACTATAGAAACGTTAACAACCCAAAGGCTAGAGAGATAGTAGAAAAAATGATTAGCGGATTAGAATTGAACGATATCTGGAGGGATCTAAATCAAGATGTTCACAGATACACATGGAGAAGAACTAATCCATTTCAACAAGCTAGGTTGGATTTTTTTCTCATTTCAGATCAAGTAGTTTCTTTCGTTGAAGATGCAGATATTGATTACGGATATAGAACTGACCACTCAATGATCTTGTTAAGGCTAAAATTTGATAACAAATGTAAACGGAACACGTTTTGGAAATTCAACTCCTCATTATTAAAAGATAAGGGTTATTTAGACGAAATTAATGAAGAGATAAAAAAGGTTAAAGAGGAATATGCAGTTAGCCCGTATTTAAGAGAGGCAGTGGATACTATTCCAGTTCAAGACTTACAGTTGTCAGTACCTGATGATCTATTCCTAGACTTTCTATTAATGAAGATTAGATCAAGGACTATTTCTTATGCAACAATGAAGAAAAGGAAAACAAACGAAGAGGAGAATACTTTACAACAAGACATTCAGCAACTAGAAAAGCTAGAAGTAAAAAGTAAGGAAGATGTTATGAATATAGAAGCTAAGAAGGAACGATTGAGAGTTATTCGGGAGAAAAGAATAGAGGGAGTAATTTTAAGATCAAGGGCAAGATGGATAGCAGATGGGGAAAAAGTAACTAAATATTTCTGTAATTTAGAAAAACGTCATTATATAAGCAAGAATATGGCTAGATTAAATGATACACATGGCAATGTTCTAAATAACCAAAAAGAAATTCTGAAAGAAGTCCAAGGTTTCTATGAAAATTTGTATAAAACTTCAAACGTTGAAGACTGCGAAATTAACGAACTTATAAAAGATATTCCATGTTTAGATGTTGATGAAGCACATGATTTAGAGGGCGATATTACGTTTGAAGAGGCTAGTTTAGTACTAAAAGATATGAAAAACAATAAGAGTCCTGGTACAGATGGTTTCACGGCAGAATTTTTTAAGTGTTTTTGGAGCAGAATAGGTGATTTTGTTGTAAGGTCATTAAACACTAGTTTTAGAAAAGGTCAACTTTCTTGCGTTCAAAAACAAGGAATAATTGTATGTATCCCTAAAGGAGACAAACCTAGAAACTTCATCAAGAACTGGAGGCCAATATCACTGTTAAATATCGTATATAAAATCGGATCGTCATGTATAGCCAACCGTATAAAAACTGTCTTGCCCAAACTTATTGCAGAAGACCAAACTGGCTTTATCAGGAATAGATATATAGGTGACAATATAAGGTTGATTTATGACACAATAGCTTACTTAGAAGAGCACAATCTACCTGGACTTTTGTTAAATATCGATTTTGAGAAGGCTTTCGATTCAGTTGGTTGGAATTTTATGTTTAAAGTATTAAAAGCATTTGGTTTCCAAAATGGGATATGTAAATGGATAGAAACATTTTATAATAATATCAGATCCTGTGTTCTTGTAAATGGGCAAGTCTCTAGCTGGTTTAGTGTAGAACGGGGATGTAGACAGGGAGACCCACTATCACCGTACCTTTTTGTTTTGTGTGTTGAAATATTAGCAATAATGACACGAGAAAATGAAGATGTACGTGGTATAACGATCAACAATATGGAACACAAACTTTCTCAATACGCAGATGATACTGAATTTCTTTTAGCAGGTGACAAAAAATCATTTGAGACATGCATGCATATAGTGGACACGTTTGGGCGTAAATCAGGCCTACATATGAATTTTGGAAAAACAAGTGCAATTTGGCTGGGAAGTAGTAAAAATTCTAATATTCGGTATATGGAGCATCTAGGGATAGAATGGAATCCACCAAAATTTAGAATTCTAGGAATCTGGTTTACAAATGATTTACAAAACTGTGCAAATATGAACTACTCTGAAAAATTAGCAGATGTTATACAATTATTTAGAGTATGGATAAGAAGGCAAATAACACCCCTTGGACGAATAGCTGTTCTAAAATCATTAATTTTGTCTAAACTGACTCATTTGTGGATTTTACTGCCTAACCCACCTGACAATTTTTTTCGCATTTTACAAAATCACTGTTATAGTTTTGTATGGAACAAAAAGAATGATAAGATAAATAGAAAAACTGCGCATAAAAGTATCAGAAATGGTGGTCTGGGATTACCGGAATTAAAAACCTATGCATCCTCTCTAAAATTGACTTGGATACGGAAAGTGGGTAAAACGCATCATAAATGGAAAAACATTGCCATGGCTAATTTTCCTGTGCTGAATGATATCCATAAATACGGGCCAGAAATAACATCATCTTTCGCTCAAACAAATATTTTTTGGACAGATGTATTTAATGCATACAAAGAATTTTTCTATAAAATAGATTGCAATACCTCTGCTGAGCTTCTGGCAGAACCAGTATTTTATAATCGAAGAATACAAATAGGGAAAACATTTATTCGGGGAAAAACATGGATAGATAAAGGTATATACTGTATTGCACATTTTTTGCTTGAAAATGGACATTTTATTTCTTACGAAGAATTCAAACGAAAATATAATGTCGACATCAATTTTCTTACTTTTGCTGGTTACATATCGGCAGTAAAAGAGCACATTCAAAAGAAGAACATAACCATAGATAATGATCAATGCTTAAATATGTCTATAATTTTCAAGAAATTGATGTCCATATGTAAAGGTTCCAAGCTTTATTATGACATACTTATAGACAATGGTGTTCATCCACAGTGTTGTTCAAAATGGGATGAAAAACTCAACATTGTTCATGACTGGAGAAAATGTTTTTTGTACATTTGTAAGATTCCAGATGTTAAACTGAAATGGTTTCAGATCAGAATTGTGCACAGATGCCTTGGGACAAATGTTATACTTAAAGAGATGGGTGTACTTAACAATGACCTGTGTAGTTTTTGCAACACAATGAAAGATAGTATTAGACACATGTTTTGGCAGTGTACAACCATCCAACGTTTCTGGCAAGAATTAATGGATCTGGTTAACGAAAGATGCCCAAATGCTCAAAATTTGCAATTAACTGAACCATTAGTCATACTTGGACATGACAAAAATATAGTCACTGATCCCACTTTTTATTTCATTTTGTTGCTGGCTAAACAATACTTGCACCAACGCAAGATGAACAGCACTGAACCTGTTCTGCAGGGTTTCATAAAAAAATTGGAATACAGATATACAGTTGAAGAATATATAGCTAGGAAAAACTTTCTTTATAATGATTTTATCAGCAAATGGTCTCCATATAAATCCTTGTTTTTTAATACAAATTGAAATAAGAATATATATTGTCATACAGTTCTGATATTGTTATTACTATATTTTGTATCTTACTATGCAATTTAAAGTATGGCCACATATGTGTCATTTATTGTGAGGTTGACAACCTACAATTTATCAGACTCCTTCGACTGTGCCCGGCGACCTTATATTTGATCTTGATTCATTGATCTTTGCCAGCATGTTCTTGTGGCTGTGTTATTATTACTATTATTATTAGTAGTAGTACTTCTTTTTGTTTCTCTGTGTGTGTGTTTAACAATGTAAAAATTGAATAAAAATGTTTGGAAAAAAAACAAAAAAAAAAAAAAAAAAAAAAAAAAAAAAACAATAAGATGTACTTATGTGATGCATCTCTATCTGCAAGCACACATCCATTGCTATTTTATTTCTAACAATACCAGAACATTGGGAGGTTACAGTATATTTGTTAGCTTTTGTCTGTTTTGCGTTCATTTTTCCAGACCAAAGGGGATCTGTTTAGTCTGGAATACATGGTATTTGCCTTTGTACATTTCTGCACAGACTTGGAGATTCCTTTTTGGTGAAGTTTCTGGGTTTATTTCTGTGTACACTTTATCTACCTGCAAGCAGGCTGATGGGAAACACATTTTAAGCAGTAGTGGCTTGAAGTTGTGTGCCTTTGTTTCACTGACAGTATCAGTACTTATTGGTTGTTTACTATTTCTCATTCTGTTTGCCTCATTTGACTTTTGATCAACATTTGATATATACATACTATGAAGCTAGACTAGCGATAAAATCACTGTTTCAAAATACATTTCTATTAATGTACATTTGATCAAATGAATATGTAACTAGCATTAATTACAGAGTAATTTCCCTTTTTTACTATCTGCACCAAAAACGTTTGCAAAATAAATTAAACTTCCATGCTTAGCAAAAGAAGTTCCTGTTTGAACAAAAAATGATATTAATGACTGCTCTTGTTGTTGTGTCAGAATATCAGATCAAAGTGCCAAGTTTAGAGAATACAAAAAAATATAAATATAACAGTAAATGCAGTTTGCATATAATTAGGCTTCATTTTCTTTTTTTTTTGTGCCCATCCCAGAGGTGCAATATTGTTTTAAACAAGATGACTGGAAAGAACTGAATTTTTCCTATTTTTATGCCTAATTTGGTGTCAACTGACAAAGTATTTGCAGAGAAAATGTCAATGTTAAAGTTTACCACGGACACACAAACACACACACACAGACACACACACACACACACACACACACAGACAACCGAACACCGGGTTAAAACATAGACTCACTTTGTTTACACAAGTGAGTCAAAAAGCATACCTAACAAATACTCACCAACAGTGACTGTGGCAATGTATACTTCTGACCCAGGATGGGAGAGAAGGCTGAAGTTAAAGACACCTTCCAAGAGAAACAGCGAAGATGAGAAGGAGCATGTGCCGTTCTGGTAAGTCCGGCTGGTTGTCAGGTCCACAAAAGGCGTCAGGGAGAAAGTGCCATTCATTACACTCTGATGCTGAAAATCAACAGTCTTCAGTGTGAACACAGCTTTATTTTCTTGAATTTTCTCTTTCCCTCATTCTTCATTTCATACCCCATCCTCATCATGAGGAATGAAGAGAAATTATCTGACATAAAGAAAAAAAGAAAAAAAAGAGAGAGAGGGAGACCGGGACTGACAGCGAGACAGCAACAGTCACCAGAGTATACACACTTCAGCTCTCACATCTTATCACCCAAACTGATCGAAGTAAATTCTATTTCTCAAGTAAACATCCCAAGGATATAGCCAACCCAAACGGTACATGCTTCAGTCAACTCCCACAGAGATGTGAAATCACCAGAAAGAGATTCAAACCTCAATTATAGTTTACCTAGATTCAATGGCATTTTTTCTTTTCTTTCTTTCATATTCTTGTCTCCTTTTCTATTTCACAGCCAGCTTCTTCCTCTTCTGCATTCCCCATGATCATGGTCTCAGACTTGCAGTCCTATGCTGGAGATGAAGGTGGTGGTCTTGATGAGATCTTCTTTGGTGCCCCAGAGCTTTTCTGCCAGTATGGCTCCATAGGGCCACTGCTGCGTCTGTGCATCTTGATACAGGGGGCAGGACTGCAGGATGTGCTCCGGGGTTTGTGGGCTTGTCTTACACGGGCAGTCGGGAGTGTGTGACAGCTTTATTCGGTACATGTGGTCTCGCAGGCGGCAGTGCCCCATGCGTAGTCGGAATATGATTGCCTCACAGCCAGCATCAACTTGGTGACGATTATTGAGTGATGACCATGTCTTCTCTCCTGTTGTTATCCTCACTGTTTTGTTGATGTTTTTTGGCTGCTGTTGATTTTTTTTCACTACTACATTTCCCTCTTCTTTGCCTTCCAGTTTTTCTTCCCCACTCCCACTTCTTCATCTTCCCCTTTCTTCATCATTTTCTTCTCAATTTTGTCCTGTCCCTTTGTCTTCTGGTTTAATTCCTTCAGTGCTGTCAAGTCCAATGTGTATAAATGTTCATTGTGCTGAATTCTCAGTTTGTCCGTAACACTCAGCCTCATCTGTTTTTGTTCGTCCCCATCTTCCCCAACACATGTTCTTCCTTGTCTCTCCTTTTTCTCCCTTCTCCTTCCCTTTTTCCTAGAACTTTATTCTTTTTCTGCTATCATTGTATTAATCACATTTTCTTTTCTTCTGATTCTATCGGGGTTTTCTTTTCACTCCTACTCCTTGTTCCTTCTTGCTATTGTTACTTTTTTTTTTTTTTTTTTTTTTTTTTTTTTGCTGCTCCTTAATCTGCACTGTTTCATTGGCATTACTCCAACACCGCTCATTTGTATTCCCCCATACACAGCCACACCCAGGTTATTCCGTCAGTTCCAGCGTCGGCAGTCCACAGGGAACTATCGATATTAGGTCGCCAGGAGGCCACACACCAGAGGAGACCCTGCACTGCTGCTGAGTCACTTCAGTGGTGTTCAGTGGTGCCTGTTCTGATTTAACGTACTTAGGACACCACCTACTAAGCCCCCAACTAACGACAATAATGTGTGCTTTTTTTTTTTTAAACCGTACCATTAATTCTCTCTTCTTCTTCCTCTTTCTTCCTTTCTTTGTTGCTCTTTCTTTCTTTTCTTTTCTTTTCTTTTTAATTTTTCTTTTTACCTCCTACACCCTCCTCCGACTCTTCCACTGCCACATCTGCATCCCTTCAAATAAAAATATGCCTTGATGTTTGTGTTTTTTACCTTGTCATGAATGTGACGAGACCATTGGCAGACGTAGTTTCCATCACTGGCATAAATCTTGGGGATGTAGCAGCTTCCAGACACTTGCATATCACCCGTGCTCACATGAAACTTGCAATGCGTAGGCCTGGAATAATCTGATCCAGAAATTGAAATCATTTTACAATATGTTTACAATGTTATGTACATATTTTCATGTCATTGTGAAATAATGTACAGCGTCCTAAAATGTGGGTGGAGAAAAAAAGAACTGTTGTGTTTCAAACTTAGTGGCTGTTAACTGATTTTCCTTGTGTTTTCATGTATTTCTATCACTTTGGCTCTGTCACTGTGTGTGTATTGGTGTGTGTGTGTGTGTGTGTGTGTGTGCGCGCGCGCATGCACATACATGTCAAACAACATGAATATGATCATTTGTGTTTGCACTCTTGTGCCTCTAGGTGGCATCTTGGTATGTGGCCATGCTGGTAGTCCACGGGCATAATAGTCTATCTCATAAGATCATCATAAGACAGTCGAAGAACACACACACACACACACACACACACACACACACACACACCTATATATATATATATATATATATAGAGAGAGAGAGAGAGAGAGAGAGAGAGAGAGAGAGAGAGAGAGAGAGAGAGAGAGAGATGGATTTCTTTTTATCACAACAGATTTCTCTGAGTGAAAATCGGGCTGCTCTCCCCAGGGAGAGCGCATCGCTACACTACAACGCCACCCTTTTTTTTTTGTATTTTTTTCTGCGTGCAGTTTTTATTTGTTTTTCCTATCAAAGTGGATTTTTCCACAGAATTTTGCCAGGAACAACCCTTTTGTTGCCGTGGGTTCTTTTACATGCGCTAAGTGCATGCTGCACATGGAACCTCGGTTTATCGTCTCATCCGAATGACTAGCATCCAGACCACCACTCAAGGTCTAGTGGAGGAAGAGAAAATATCAGCGGATGAGCCGTGAATCGAACCAGAGCGCTAAGATTCTCTCACTTTCTAGGCAGACGCGTTACTTCTAGGCCATCACTCCACTCCATATAATATATACATGTACACACACACACACACACATACAACACACGCACACCCACACTCACAACATACACACACATACTCAATAAAACACACAACTATAAATATATAAACAGACACACAATAAACTGATCAATCCATAACAGGCTAACCAGTTACAGCTGTTCAGCAAAGAAATAACAAAGCTGCAAACAAATAAACAAATAAAAGAACTTATCAACAAACCAAGTGCAACTAAATGCACCCACTCACAGACTGATCTTACGGTGCAGGACAACCGGTGACGAGAGAAGCACTCAAGCCTCACATTGTGATCTCGATGTGTTGACAAGTTGACTGTCAGCACACTGGTCTCTGCATTGTTTCGGACAGCCTTGACATCAGTTGCATTGCCCTGAGACACGCACTGTGTGTTGTCGCAAGTGGCCACTGTGGTGGCCCGAGCTGCGCCACGGTACATCTTCCACCACAGTGAACGTGAGGTGTGCCCACAAGTCAAGCTGACGCTTGTGAGCTCTTGCGCATCTAAATTGCCATTGACGCATGGGGACAGCTCCAGCCCTGGTCAAGAGGGAAATCGTTCTTCATCTTCATCCAGTTGACAGCAACAATTATCAAGTTGATTATTCTGCCGCTATAAATTCATGCATCCTTGTCACAGTCGTCATCTTCATGCTTGCGGTTTTAAGTCTTGGCTCAGTTGTGGTAAAATACAGTGCGTGTACGTGTCCCCTTCCCACAAAGGAAACATTCAACAAACCGGTTAAGTCCTGTTTTAGCATCCTAGGAACCAATTTTACTGGCAATTTGTGTGCATGCATGTGTTAAACGAAAAATACCACAAACCTCAACGACAGACATATATCCACCCTCAACCCCTAGGCTAACATGAAGAGAGTTCTGAGTTGTCCAAACTCTGATTTAACAGAAAACAATATTACATTTTAGATCTCGAGTAGCTATATATACTATTCGAATTCGTTTTCCATTCCATATAAAATTAACATGCCTCCAACACAGGGCTGCACCGACGAAAGCCCTCTCTTCCTCCAGTATTTTTTTTCTGCACAAATCTTTCATTCCCTCTTTTATCCTCTAAAGAGTCAAAATATACCAACCTCAATAAAAACATCTTGATCTTGCCGATGTTTTGTTCTCAAAATTAATGTTGTCTGCCACAATTACATGGGAAATAATTCTTGTGACAGGACTTTTATTTTCTCTCCCTTCCTCACTCTCTATCAAATGGGAAAAGAATTTTCCAAACCGATGATATCAAAATTTGTAAAAACAAAAATAGTGTGAATTAATCCACAGCTTGGTTAAGCAAACTGCAATATAATGAGCTGGATTACTATTTCAATGTAAAGAAAAGAAAAATGTTGCCTAAAGGTGATGAGGATGACGTTTCTGCAGTAACACACACACACACACACACACAGAGACTCTGGTAACGTGTGTGCTAATACTTTCCATCTTTCCAGAGGCACTTTTTTTCCTTGATTTTCTGCCTCCAAATGTATTGTTTTACTATCAGCTTGAAGTGGATTTTCCTCTACAGAGTTTTGCTATTGATAATTCTGTTGTCGTGGGTTCTTTTACATGCACTGAGTGCGCTGATAACATCGATCTGGCCCTCTCAGCTATCTGAGCTTCCACTTCTGTTGTTTTTTTTTTTAGCTGCAGTGTCCATTATTTTTGTTTGTTAGCTGCCCACTATTATATGCGATGTTTCAGACTGGCATAGAAACAAGTCAATGTTCATTCGCCTCAGTCCCAATGCCAGCAATTTGCAGAAAGTTGTCAGTCTGATCAACACTTTGTACCAGGACAGTGATGCTTGACAGAAGCTATCAGTTTGATCATGAATTCCCATATCTGATCAATGTAAATTTAAGTTTTATTGGGGGAATGGTTATTGTTCAGCTTTGGTATGGTCAACACTGATGTCACAGAAATCCACTTTGAGTGTACATGACCGAACTGCATTTTACACCTCTAGACTAAACGTCCCTGTGGATCTAGCAAAATGGTCAGTGTTGGTCATGAAATATGTGCAACACTTTAAGGCATATGCATACTGTGGATGATACTCAGCTATTTGGTCCCAGTCTTCTTATAAGAGCCAGACTCAGACAGCCACGCACACACACCCCTCCCCTTCTAAAAAACAACAACAACAACCAAAAACAAAAACAAGAGGAGGAAGAAGAAGAGGAGGAGGAGGAAAAGAAGAAGAAGAACAACAAAAAAGACCCTCAACGATCTGATGATGTTTGAACTGATGACATCCCAGATGATGCTGGTCTCCTATATGCCTGTAACAAAGCTGAGGCGGGTGGTTTATAAGGGGAAACTTGTATCATTCCTGTCAGTTGACAGCTTGACTAGAGACACAGGTCAGATCATGCATAGATTTTGTCCTATGTATTTATATTTGCATCATGTTATTACATCGACTGAGAGAATAAATACACAGGTTTTTGAAAATAAATATTCGTTTGTATGAATATCTTAGAAAGTTGTTAAACATCAAAATCCACATTATGAATACAACATAAATAGCCATTAATATTATTTTCCATTCTTTATCAGTTTACACACCAATTGTCAATGTCATCCAGCTTACCTGCACACGAGTGGACCCAAAGCCACAGACACACTAGCGGCGTCGCCCACAAAAGCACACCTTGCTGGTGCTTTGTATGCATATTTGCCTGGAAACTACCGTCTTTCAGCAAAAATCTTTCATTATTAGAAATATCAAAACTGTACTGACTTCAGTTTCAGGCTTTATTTTGTTGTTGTCAGTTTATTCAACTTTTCCTCTCTTTTTTTTTTTTCATTCAATATTTTTCTTCTCAGAAATATCTAACTTGTCCACAAACAGTGTCCCGACTATTTCTGACTTCAGTTTCAGCTCAAGTCTTTTCATGAAGTGTCTCCCTTGTTAAGAAACATCTCTACACATCCAGTGACAGTGTTGTAACACCTCAGGCCTTGTGACCATCACAGACTGGCACGGTCTAAACAACACTAATGCTTATTGCTGCAGCCTCAATTGCAGTGTTCAGGAAGATTCTTTACTGCAGACACCAGCTCAGTCAGGCCATGATAACCGTCATTACCCTGTCTCCTCTCTCCACCTGCTCAGCACCAGGGGGTCTGTGGCTGATTGCAGGTTACCCAATACCCAAAAGAGACGGTGGATAAAGGGGGTTGGCTGCGTACGACAGTGTGACAGTGTCACTGCAACAGTACATGACAAGGCGTGATGATGACTGTGTGTGTTCAAAACTATACTGTCTGTTGAGAAGAATGTCGAGTGCAGTGTTATTTTTCAAGTATACAATTGCTTCAGTATGTTTGTCACACTCACATGAGCGTGTGCACATGCAGGCACACACACACACACACACACACACACACGGGAGAAAGGGAAGATGAATGGATCATGGATGGAGGGTGGTTTTTTATCAATTGTAGAGGCTGCTTGTGACACATTGACAGTGTTTTTTTCACCTTTCATTGAAGATGGGGTTATTGCTTGTCAAATTCGAAGTTTGTGAACACATGCATGCACACACACACACACACAGGGAGAGAGAAAGAGCAATACAGAGAGTCTGTGTGTGTGTGTGTGTGTGTGTGCACGCGTGCTTGGGTGTCCAAAGTATCGTATGTCAGGCCTCTGGCCCATAACATGAGTGATGACATGTTCTGTGTACAGGGGAATGTTTACATCTTTGTAGCTTGCATGCGCAGTCGCGCTTGGGTATGTGTATGTGTGTGTGTGTCTGTAAGTGTGTGCCTTTTTTCCCCTTCCAACATGCTATGGTCTTTTCACTGTTGCTTCTTACATCCGTCATATTTACCTCTTACTTGATCAAGTTCAAGAAGCACATTAAGTCCATGTGAACAGTCTCACATGCCTGTCCACTGGGAGTTTGCAGCTCTCAAATCTGTGTCCACTGTTTACCTGGCCAGAGTGAAATGAAATTATGGTGTTTAGAGCCTCGCTGACCACTAAGGCCATCTCAAGGCTATCGCCGCGTTAATAACTACTACAAGGGTAAAAAAAACCAATTAAAACGAGTCACCACTTCAAACTTTCCACTCCAAAGTTAAAAAAAAACTTCCATAGTTTAAAACCTTCAAATCTGGTTAAAAATGTTCACTTCTTTTAAGAAGTCCATCAGCGCTCACGGAGGGACATCACGAAACAAGGTCTTCAAAGAAACCGCCGTGTAATGTCTGTGTCTAACGTCATGCAGATCCTAACAGTCAAGGAGCACGTGTTTCACGATGAGAGGCTCATCACAGGGAATACGTAGAGGGGCCTTTTACCCCTTCAACAAGTAAGAATGAGTAAAAAAAAAAAAATGTGCCCCGCATGCAGTCTGCACAGCACAGACTCCTCCTTTCTGTTCTTCACCCCTGAAGGGAGGGTCTCTTTTAGGTCTGGACGGATCTGAAAGAGCTTGTTGTCCGTCTGGGTGTTCCACTCCTCTTGCCAAAGATCCTTAAGTGTTCACCTTCTGCTTCATGTCTGTGTATGGTACAAAGGATCTGGATAATTCTTTCTTTACAGCGTTCCTGGCCAGCAGGTCTGCCCTTTCGTTACCACGAATGCCAACATGTCCGGGAACCCAGGCCAACACAACCTGGCCAGAGTGACCAAAGCACAGAACATGACACAGATGTGGGAGTGGTGTGTGTGGAGGGGGGGTGTGGGGGAAGGGTTATTTGCAATTGGCCATTGGCGAGTTTGCTTCCCTGTGCATGTGCAAAGCTTGCTATGCGCCTGTTGTTGTTTTTTCCTAACAATATAATGTTGTTAGTATTGATTAGTCATGGGATATAAAGACTGTATTATTCAGTCATTGAATTTAGTATATATAAAAATAAAAGTCAGAATATATCGTTTTAATTATTCATGGAGGGTTGCTTGTAATGATCAGTCGTAGAATATGGTCTTGTTTGTACCAATTGGTCATGGAATATGGTGTCGCTAATATCAATTAGTCACAGATTAAAATGCTACTATTCATTATATATGGAATTTAGTGTTAGTATAAATTAACCACAGATTACAGCTTTATTAGTATTGATCAGTAATAGATTAAAATGTTGTTAGCATGAACTAGTCACATAATGTTATGTCAGTATTAGTCACTGGATAGTCATAGTGCTGTTGATATGAATTAGTCATGCAACATGGTGTAATTAGTGTTGATTAGTCATGGAATATAGTGTTGCTCATATTAACCTAGTCATAGAACAGTGTAATCAGTGTTAGATGAACAGACTATAAATAAATAAACGAACGATCATAGAACAGTGTAATCAGTGTTAGATATCAAATATAGTGTTAACCCTTTGAGCCCTGAGTTCCTGAGCAATTTTAACCCTTCTGCCTGAGCTCCTGAGCCAAAATTTGCAAATAATTGGTATTAAACCCTTTGAGCCCTGACCACCACTTTACCGGTGGCAGAGAAAAATGACATAATGTCCAGCCACGGGTTGAGCGGTGAGTAAACACTTGAAGCGTGCAGAGTCTCAACCTGGCCCGTCAGGGCAGAAATCAGGGAAATGTGCGAGAAAATAACTGTACACAACGCAGCAAGTAATTGATATGCTTCATGATTTATTGGAAGTAGGGTATGACAATGATTACTCTGATAGTGAGGTGGAATTCGAACTGGATGATTTTGTTACAGATAGTGATGTTGAAAATGAATCTGAGCATGCAGAATCAGTTGATCAAAGGAGGTGTGTCAGGTTGAGACTCTGCACGCTTCATGGTAGAAATCCATCTTTTTTATCCAAAGCACATGCACAAAACACAGTGAAAAGGTGCGGCAATGTTGGTACGACGTTCACTGACGTCAGAATATTACGGTTTTTCTGATTGGCTCTTCAATATAAGTCAACCAACAGCAAAACACGACACAAGTGTTTACACACCGCTCAACCGGTGGCCAGGGATTATGCCACCCCTCCCCACCACCGGTAAAGCGGTGGTCCGGGCTCAAAGGATTAAGTATCAATTTGTCAGGGAATGTAGTGCTGTTAGTATCAGTTTGTCATATAGTGTTGTTAGCATTCGTCATTGAATACAGTTTTTGTATTTATCAGTCGCAGTATAGTGTTGCTAGTGTTAATCAGACACAAAATATAGTATTATCATTATCAATTAGTAACGGAATATAGCATTGTTAGTCACAGAGCAAAGTGTTGTTGGTACTGTTTTCTCATGGAATATTATGTTGTCAGTAACGTGTTGGTTATTGTTTTGTGGAAGTACTAGACTTAAAAAACAAACAGTGATTTAAATGAATGTTTGTTTTAGTTATTGTTTTGTGGAAGTACTAGACTTAAAAAAAAAACAGTGATTTAAATGAATGTTTGTTTTAGTTATTGTTTTGTGGAAGTACTAGACTTGAAAAACAAACAAATGGTGATTTAAATGAATGTTTGTTTTAGTTATTGTTTTGTGGAAGTACTAGACTTAAAATACACACCAAAAAACAGTGATTTAAATGAATGTTTGTTTTAGTTATTGTTTTGTGGGAGTACTAGACTTAAAAAACACACCAAAAAACTGTGATTTAAATGAATGTTTGTTTTTGAGGGAAACAGATAACTTTGCTGTCTGGGAGTATTCAAGGACAGTAAACTTCGAGGTTGAAGTTGGGAGACGGATTGTAGTTTCCTTCGTGGGATTTTTGCTTCTTTTTTTTTTGGTGAATGTTAATCCCACCATTGCAGTAACCACTTTCCGTCTTTGTAGATGATGCACGCAATGAAAGAGAGAGAGAGGAGGTGATACTCATACATACAATATGCAACTTTTTGTAGATTACACAGGCAAATCTTAATGGTTTTTTGGGGAAAAAAAAAATTTAAATACACAAGTTGGGAAATCAATCAAAATGGAACCACCTTCATAAGCAACTTAATCTTTTATTTCACATATCACAGCTGCATACACAATTTCATGTAAAATGTACATAAAAAAAAAACCCATTCTAACTGCATCATTTAGTTACCACACGGAACACAAACATATTTTTGCACATCAGTTTTGCATACTTAAATTTGAATTACACAAAGATTAAAGAACAATGCGGCTATGAGAGTAAAAGGGATTCAATAACAATAAAATGTTGTAACTCTCTCCATTTTCAAGGTACACAACTTCAAGTTAATGCTGCTTATGCTACTGATTCAGCTAGCACAGAAGTAAATAAAAGGTTGAATTACTTATACATTAAATTCAAACAACAAAATTCTTCATAGACCGAGAGACAGAGAAAGAAAAAAAAGACAGGAGCCTAAAATAGGATTCCTTTTGTCAGACTTTGAATAAGAAGTCAACATGTGAAAAAAAAAATGCATATAGATGTCTATAAATGAATAACACAATCACCTTAGTTTGCACGAGAAATCTGGCAATCAAATATCAGTCTTGAACAAATAATTTGACTTGACACGCAAACACTCAGACACACAAACATCCATCACAACTAAAGAGTCAAACCATGTAACAAATATTGTTTCCAGTCATTGATACACACTAAGCGCCGGCAACCATGGTCTCAGATAAACTTAGATATCAAAACTGACATGTTCCTGAGCACTTTCATTCATGCAAGACACACTGATTCCTGACACATTCCTGAGAAACAAATGATTGATGAATGAAATAATTTTCAAGACAAGCCCTGAGCTTTGGTTTCAGTCAGCCGATGGTGCAAGAAAACTGAATCTAAAAAGAAAACAAAGCCTTAAAGATCTCAAAACAAATCAAGGTTTAAAAAAAAAAACAAAAAAAAACCAGTTATGTTCACACATTTTTTTCCTTCATAATCATTACCCTTTGACCATGAACTAAAGTACAGGTTCTGAGTTGTCAATATTTGTCCACGGGTTATGAGATTATACAGACATCATTTGATGGTATTTTGAAACGAAAATACAGATATCATTTGATGGTATTTTGAAACAAAGTCATAATATAGTGGAGTGATGGCCTAGAGGTAACGCGTCCGCCTAGGAAGCGAGAGAATCTAAGTGTGCTGGTTTGAATCACGGCTCGGCCGCCAATATTTTCTCCCCCTCCACTAGACCTTGAGTGGTGGTCTGGATGCTAGTCATTCGGATGAGACGATAAACCGAGGTCCCGTGTGCAGCATGCACTTAGCGCACGTAAAAGAACCCACAACAACAAAAGGGTTGTTCCTGGCAAAATTCTGTAGAAAAATCCACTTGGATAGGAAAAACAAATCGAACTGCACGCAGGAAAAAATACAAAAAAATGGGTGGCGCTGTAGTGTTGTGACGCACTCTCCCCGGGGAGAGCAGCCCAAATTTCACACAGAGAAATCTGTTGTGATAAAAAGAAATACAAATACAAATACAAAATGTTTTCCAGAAACTGCAACTCACATAGAAGACAGGCAATGAACTTTATGGGAAGCGACAGTTCACACTGTTTTTTTTCTCCAAAAAACGCTGTTCACAAAAATGAAATGATTACTCTGCAATAACCTCGACTTGCCAAAGTCACATTACAACAACAACAAAAATCAATTATCTGATAAATTTCATTGTTCACAGTCTGAATGGTATTGAAACAAAGGAGCACCAACGTGACATAAATTACAGACACAACTGCATAAACAGATAAGCAAACGTTCAGACGTCACTTACACTGTAGAAAAAGCACGGATCACCCAACTCACAGACATCACTGAAACTGCATCACAAGCATTCACCAGTACAACTGCGCTATACATCACTTCATCACAAATCAAACACACACACACTCATTCACTCACACACACACATTAACACTTGAATTGCACTGATTTTAATTCCTGTCTCATCACAACCCCAATGCCTCTTGTATGAAACTCAAGACTGATATTCCTGAGGAGAACGTGTCACCATAATCTGGTGCCACTCTTTTCTTTTCTTCTTCTTGCTGCACTTATCAATTCTACAGCTTTCACCCGCAACCTCTCTTATTCCCAAGGGTCCCTGTATGCGTGTGATGCACATGCTGCTCATGAACACTTTCTAATAACGTTTTGGCCTTTGCCCTTAAGGTCAAGTTCTTCCTGCTATGCTGAACCTCAGACCCAGGAAGTCAATTCGGAAACGCATATTCCAGTTTTGTTCATGTTTCTTTTAAAAAAAATTTTTTTTTTTTTTTTTTTTTTTTTTTTTTACATTTTTACTTGATTTTGATAGGTCAATGGTTTACAAAGCAATGAACTCTGTAGCAATAGACTGCACACAAAAATCGCTCCTTACTAGGGTTGAGTTTGATTCTAAAATGTGCAAACTTAAATGAAAAGCAAATGCAATATTAGAGAGAAAAACAACAACAACAACAACAACAAAAAAACATGGAGGAAAGACAACACAGAAAAACACACATCCATAAGAACAGAGATTTAAGGGAAAAAAAGAACAAAAAAGAACAGAGACAAACAAACTGGCAGACAAGTTGACAGACAGACTGCACACAGGTTGGACATCACCATCAAGTGTTGTCATTCATTTGTTATGATCTTTTCCAAAATGTTCCAGTTTGTGTTCTCTAGGTATGTTTGACTTTCTGAAAGTGAGTGAACGCTGGTATCAGATTAAAGTTTCTTTGCCTTTTTTTGTTTTCAGCAAGAGAATAAGACATACATTGGAACAGGATGCTGGCAAAGCGACACGCATGTTATTTTGTGAGACTGCAAAAAAAAATCTTACCACCCACCAGGCACTGTGGGGATTAAAACTATGGACCCCACAAATCCTTTAGGAAATCTGGGACGAAGGTGGCAGAATGGTCAAGACACTTATCTGCAAGTACAGTGTCCGTGAGGGTCTGGGTTTGAATCTCAGTGTGTGATGGCTCTTCAATAAGTCATTCAGAAAATAAACTAAGTAATCAGTAACATAACTGTTACAGCCACATATATGCCTATTACTACCAGCCTTAAGCCTCAGAAATGCTGTTTCATTGAGCATTTCAAAGACGTTCACAATCAAAACATGTTGATAGTACACTCACTCAAGACTTTTTAATTGCCTAAAATGTGTGTGTGTGTGTGTGTGTGTGTGTGTGTGTGAGAGAGTGCTGCGTACAAGTGTGTGTGCATATGTGTTTGTGAGCCATGTCTGCCCAATTGAATACTCATGTTTATGTGTGCAATGTATGTAACCATTAGGTTCAACATATTAACAGCAGTAACATTATCATTAACATTTCTTTTAACAGCTGGAGCAATATAAAATTTCTGTACAAATAGCTTACCATGAGTAAATAACATCCCCGTTTCCATGCCTACACACGCATACAGGCATTCAAGTGCGCATTTTCAAATACAAAAATGAACCTAGAATTTTTCATGCACAATAAGCAATCAATATTAATAAATATAAATATATAAATGACTGATAACGCAAGTGCCCAGAGTATGGGGATTGATTGTGTGTGCTGATCAAGTTCCATCTGGGCTTACTTTTGGTTTGATCGCACAAACGGTCAACACAGTTTTGTGCTCTGTTTGAAAACATGGTAACATGCAAAAACAAGGAGTCAATGAAAGGGCAGAAAGGAGAAAAAGTTATTTAAAAAAACACAAAAACCCCCCTAAAAAACACAACCGTAAATGTAGGCCATGTTAGGAAACTAAGATGGCAAAAGAGAGGTAACTTACCAAGGGAGGCTATTAGCCACAGCTACTTTCAATTTCTCCACACAAAATCTTTGTACTGTAACACTTTCTTACATATACCATTCTGCCTCACTGACAGAGGACAAGAGACGGTTTGTGTCTGTACATGTGTATGTGCATGTGTGTGTGTTTTGTGTGACTCAACATCTGGATATATGCACACATGTGCATATAAGAGTCTGACCTGCCCAATCTATCTGTCTATCAGAACAAAACAGTCACACAACTAAAATGTTACATATATGTAAGAGTGTGCATAGGTGAGGAAGTGAAACCTGACTGAATGACACAGGAAACAAATGACAAACGCCCAATGGCAGCTGTCAGTTGGCTCTTCCCAGGTTGGCAGCCTCTTGTGTAAATGACTCTGCGTTTGTAAAGCGCTCAGAACTTGGTCTCCGACCGAGGATAGGCACTGTATAAGAATATTATCATCATTATCAACTTTCTACATAGACATTTATGGTTTTGAATGTGTCCCCTGTCCCCCCAACCCACTCCCCCACCCCACCCCCCAATACCCCCCTCTCTCCCCCCGATCACAGTCAACTACGGTCCCAACACCACCAAATCCCTGCCCCTCACACGTAGCTCTTGCTGTCCTGTCCTCACTAAGCATCCCCCCCGCAGCCGCCACCACCACCACCATCATCACAGTCCTGGTTGAAGACGGTCTGGGTGTTCTCATCCCCGTGACCCACTGGGTGCTGAAAGTCCGGGTCCCCGGGGTCTGGGAGCTGCAGGCAGGTGAAGCTGGCCACCCCGTGGATCCTCTCCACCAGCTCGGGGCCGATGTGGGGGGGTCGGTTCTGGTCCGCCCCCTGGCAGATGGTCTCCACCAGGCTGTTGAACAGGTGGCAGCGGTCCGCATACACGTGGTGACCCGCCCCCTGGATGATCTGCGGCGGAAGGATCATGAGTCACATGAATGATGATCAGCCTCCTTGTGTGACGGGAACAATAGCTGAGTGCTTAAAGTGTTGGACTTTCACTCTGAGGGTCCTGGGTTCAAATTTCGGTAGAGTAAATGAACAAAACGTTCATACACATAAAAATATGACATGTCTGTGTAAGTGTGTATGTCTGTGTAACTGAAACGTGATTGAATGATTTACTGTAAAAGGGACCATGGATCACACCAGTTGTGATCAGCCTCCGAGTACTATCTGTCAAAGGATCATACATCACATCAGCAGCGACCCACAGCCGCTGCCACAGTGTCCTTTGTTTATAATTTAGCTAGAACAACACTGACAAATTAAAATATGAAACAATATTGGAAGCATAAGTAGGCCAGAACACCTGTTTAATGGTGTGTGCGTTTACAGATCCACAACACAGGTGGGCTGCTTAAAAAAAATTTTTTTTTTAAACATTTCTAAGTATTATTCACATAAGTTTTTCTTCCTTTTTCCGTAGTTGTTGTTGTTGTTCCATCTTGTCTCTCACTTCCTTGTAAAATCTGACACATTTGGAAGCATAAACATTGATCATTATCATAATGAGAATGGAAAGATTAAAAACAAGGGCGTTCAGTTACAGACCTATCTGAAGTGCTTGGGTATTAAACACTGAAACAACCAGTGCACCACTCTCATCCAAACTTCTGTTTCCACTGCATCACAGAGTTATCACCTTGGCTTTGTCTTCTGATCTTTGACTGAAACACGCACCTGCCTCCATCTCCGAGTACTGCTATAAAGCTTACCAAGTCAAGGGAGGGAATCTGCTTTCACTTGACCTGTTCATGTTTTTCCTCCTCTAAACAAATAACAACCAAAAAATATCAAATTTATCACTATACATATTCGATCTGATGAAAGGTTGTGAAAGAGAAGCTACCCAAAGTATGTGACATGAAAACACACACACACACACTCACACACACAGAGTTCTTTTCCTACAGTTCAAAAGACATGGACATGATGATCCAAACGACAAAAGGTGTTTACCTGCACATCCACGTAACCTCTGCGGGATCTCTGGAAATTGAGGCCAGTTCGCCTGTCAATCCAGGACTCTGCTCCGTAAACAAAGGTGATGGGTAAGCTGGGGTCGATGTCTGCCATCCGCTCCATCATCGGGTATTTGGCCCAGCCAAACCCTTCAGTCATGTTCTTGAAGCCAATTTCTCCACTGCCACAGAAGAGTACGACAAAAGAAACTGTGATACATTTATTTTCAGAAAGCTCATCAGTTGACCACAGTGAAGCCAATTTCTCCACTGCAACAGAAGTTTACAATCAAAAAGAAATTGTGATACGTTTATTTTCAGAAAGCTCCTAGGCTCACCATTGAGACTGACTATGTCAATGTGGCATAAACTATCCCGGTCATACATGATCAATTCTTTATGAAAAGTAACAATGATTAGGTGAGGATTCTTAGTCCAACAAACTGCTTTTAGTGAAACTTATTTTCCATACAGTGTCTGATCCCCAACTCAATAAGTATTCTGAAGTATGTTTTGGTAATTCTCAACAGGTGTCATTGGTACCAACTCCATTTGGTAAGAACTACTGAAACAGTGCATGTTCTGTTTCTGATTTTATTGTTTCCTTGATTTTGTCATCGTTACTCAGGCTTTTATTTTTTCAACCTTCATATTTTTTTAAAAATGAACAAAAGCTGTCTTTTAACCACTTTCTAGGAAAACATTATTGCAAAAAGAGCTTCAATGAAGAACAACCAAAAGGGCCAAGACAACAGCAATAAATCAACAAATTTACATGCATTTATAGCAATATGACATCACATGTGTGAGTCATTCAGATGAGACAATAAACGTAGGTCCCGTGTGCTGCATGCATATAGCACTCGTAACAGAACCCCTGGCAATGAAAGGGTTGTCCCTGGCAAAATTCTGTAGAAAAATCCACTACAGTAGGAAAATAAAACCCCAAAAACCGCTGCAGGCAGGAAAAAATACAACAAAAATGGGTAGCATTCTCAGTGTAGTGACGCGCTCTCCGTGGGGAGAGCAGCCCGAATTTCACACAGAGAAATCTGTTGTGACAAAAAAAAGAGTAATACAATACAATACAAAATGATAAATAGTGGGTTCACCTGGGATCCTGAGCGTTGCAGTGGTAGATGTAGTCGTGGAGCAGTGAATCGTCTCCCAGTTTATTGCCAAAGGTCTCTGCTAGCTGTGGACGATACTTCTTCACCAGACTGGGGCCTTGGAAACAAAACACACACACACACAACTGACTGATATGTGTACTTAACTCTTTTACCGCTACAGGCGACTTTTGTTGACGAGACAGCGCACCGCCATAGGTGACTTTTGCTGGCATCAAGGGGTCATGTTGATACGACCATTTTTCACATTGTCACAAAACTTGACAGCTGCAGCCAGTTTCCCTGCTAACAGAACAAGGACTGACCTTTGCCTCCTGACCCAGTTTGAAGTGAACAAGTCCATTGTGTTGTTTTGACATGAACTGAAGCCTCTGACTGAGAGCATAGTTTCTTAAATATTTGGCGCCGGGGAGTGCTTTTCACGCAGCAACCTGGTGGTGAAAGAGTTAAAAAGCGCCTATCCTCAGTCAGAGACCAAGTTCTAAGAGCTTTACAAACATGGAGTCAGACTGCCTGCCAGGGTAGAGCTGACAGCTGCCTCTAAGAACTCTTCATGTTTCCTGTGTTGTTCAGTCAGACTTCACACACACACACACACACACACACACAAACACCACACACACACACATGCATATCAGAGTGGAATTTACTGCCAAATTTTGCCAGGGCCAACTCTCTTTTTACAATGGGCGTTTTTACAACATGCACCTAGTGCATGTTCAAGATGGGACCTTGTTAATCGTCTCATCAGAATGACTAGCGTCCAGATCATCACTCAAGGTCTAGTGAAGGGGGACAAAATTCTGGCAAGCTTGGGATTCAATACTTTATGCTCAGATTCAACATGTGTGTATTTGTGTGTATATATGTGAAGTGTTGTGAGCTCCCCGTTAAATATGGTGCTATATGAATGTTTATTAATAGTTGTTTTTTTTGTTTTTTTTATACACACAGATGCACTGCTTATATGCAAACACTCATTGATATGCACACACTCATGATGCTATATAAAGGAAATTTTCTATCTAAAATTACGTTTAAATAACATACTTACCGTGACCCAACTAGTGCAGACTCCGGCAGGGGTCTGACATTCCTGTCCTGTGCAAACTACTATCCGCCTATGCGGAGCAGACGAAACTACGGCCGATAACCTCCCGGAAGTAGGTAACCTCCCCTTTGTCCCGCTGGTTATCGCCCTCTTTTGACGGCAATATGCCATCACCAGCGCAGCAAGCAGGGAGAACAGGAAGCGGGGAGGACGGGAGGGTCTTAAATTTGGGTCACGGTAAGTATGTTATTTAAACGTAATTTTAGATAGAAAATTTCCTTTTAATTACACATACTTAACCGTGACCCAACTAGTGCAGAATAGCGCGACAAGGTGGAGGGCTCACCTGTTCTACTGTCTGTGTGCTGTGATGGTCTGTTGTGCAGCTACCACAGAAGCGATGGCTCTTGCGCCATCAACCCGCAGGCGTGCGACATCTCTCTGGTAGAAGTCGATGAGTCATTATCCCTAAGGCGATAGGTGTCCCTCAAGTAGAATTTGACGAAAGTAGAGTGTACTGTGTCGCCTAAGGACATTAGTGCGGGTAAAGAAGACAGAGGTCCACAGCTGTATTGTGGGGGAGGTCTGTGGACCACAGCTGAGCGGATGAGTGCGGATGAGCGTCAATGCAAGGAGGTGCGCATGTGGTTTGATCTGATGATTCCACAACGGATTTGTGGGCCGATAGTGGAAGTGGTTTTTGTGTTTGAAGGAAACTGTGGCATGAGACAGAGGTAGGTCACCGTGTTGGGCCTGCCTCAGGCATGACAGCCAGATCTGTGGAGCTCCTCCATGCGAGCTGATAGGCGATGGGCACTCCCCCCCCTCTGCCCCTCCCCCCTTTTTTGACGTTGTCAAAAAATGACAGCACTGGTATGTTGCCTATGCATAGAATGGCAGACATTTGGCAACAAAAGACCTGATGTCCCTGGTGTCTCTGGGACAGGGTTGTGTAATTGCCCAGGTAGGTACCATCACGAAGGGACATACGGAAGGCTTGGTGGCTTCTCTGCCTGAGTGTGTGCAGAAAGTTGTCTGCAGTCAATGGCTGGGTTGGATCAGGCTGTGGAAGTGCATTTCATGTGCCCACAGGCCACTGAGTCTCATTCTGTGGTGGAATTCCCAAATGGAAGAGGGCTTCCATGGGGAAAATTTTTGCTGAAGGTTCTTTAGTGAGAAAGGGGACCGGATCCATGACAGGCCTCTGGCTGTGAGTGGTGCGCACTGAGTCTGGGATGGAGCAGGGCGGGGCAGGGAGGTAAGTGGCTCAAGATGTGTTGTACTGGCTATTGACATCAAGGCACTGATCTGACATACGTTTTTAGTATGGCCAACTGCAAGGTGAGAGCTGTATTATCAGTGGTTTCTTAATTGCAAAGGGAAATCATTTGCAGCTTAGTCTTTCATGAATGACTATGTCTCTCAGACTAGAAGTCAAATTGCACTGGGACTTAGTGCTGTAGCCTTAGGCCTAGGTAGCCTTTTGGAACCGTCCCAATGATGAGTCCTAAGGCCCTCTTGATTGAGGGACCGGGGATGCAACTTGGGCAAAACACTCTCTACTATAAATTGTATAATCGAATTCCAGCCCGAATAGACTGGACAGCAGATGCCTCCTCTGCTGTTCTGATGGAGACTGTCGTACACGACTGATTATCATATACTGTTCCTAGAAGGACACCAATCAGCATGGGTAAATCAGGAAACAGCTGCTGTGTGCTTCAGGGACGAAGGTGTTCACCATGCAGATTATGTTGCAATGTAAGGAAGCCGGAAAGAGTTGACGGGGTCTTGTGGTGCAACCGTGTGTCAGAAAGACATGGTGCTTGCTTCCGAAGTGACAACAAAGTCATCCTCTGACAGGCCCTTGACCGAAGGCTGGGGCTCCATGATGGGATAGCCTGCCTAGGCTAGAAACCTCTGGAAGTGTCTCATTGGAAAGACAGTGCTTGAGGAGGAATGGCCATCTGTAACCACAGCAGTGGTTGTGTGTAGAGGCCGAAAGGATTGGGCAGGGGAGACTAAGTGCAGAAAGTGCTTTCAAATGCCAATTGTTTGAGATGTTGATGCTGGATTTGTGTTCAAGCAAGGTGATGGGGTGAACTGATGTGCTTGAATGCGGCATCTGCCGTGCTGGTATGAGTGGGCAGAAAGGTACACCCCTGTGGCTAATGGACGGTTCGTTGTGCTTTGTGGGACGCATCCGTCCTCGTCAATATGCCTTTCTCCCAAATGTAGAGTAAAACAATTATGACCCAGGCCTTCTGCTACTAGAGAGGAGTAGAAGAGATGGGCTGAGGGTGATTGTCTCCTGCCCAGTGGGCAGTTTTTGGGTCCGCTAAAACTTGTAAGGCAGGATAGACACCTCTTCATGGGAAGGCTGGCTAGGATGTAGGGCCTGTGTGGAGCTTTTGTCACAATCACAGTGGTGCAAACCAAGGGTTGTTGTAGGCAAGGGGAGAAAGAAGGGATGCCTTACAAACTTGGAAGGAATGAAAGGCATGTGTGTCCAGAGTGGCACCTCTAAGTTGGACTGCCTCATCCTTCCTTGTGCATCTCCAGCCTTATGGGCGATTGTTGCAGGCAAATGAGTTGGGTTGCCTTGTCTGTCCTTGCACCAAGAGAGGCATTCTTAGCCCTGTGGGTGTGAAGGGGGTGTGTGTGGATCCCAAAGGACCAACCCCTACTGAAATGTGAAGGAGCATACATTCAGGCGTGAATGAGGCTATTATCATTTTATTTTATTTTTGTGAGTGCAGTCGTCCTCCAAAAGCAAGGTAGGGATGAATTTATGACAATGAATACATATATGTGCCGAGGGAATAAAAACTTCCATCAGCTCAAGTGATGATGTCAGAAGTATGCCAATGACAAGAGATCGAAACACAAGAAATAAGCGGCTGTATAAGCATACATGTAGCGTGCACAGATATACCCAAGTAAGTGGGTAAGTGTGCATAATCATCAATGGAAAGGAATCTGTCCATGCACCTACATATGAGATGTACATACGCATATGAATAAAGTGCCAGTACGTAGAGGCAGAGAGTTCTGGGCATTGTGAACAGAAGGCCGCAAATGCAAGTGTGCCTATATTGCTATGTAGGGAATCTCAATGAATAGATGTCAATGAATAGAGATAGAAATATAATTTTACATGTTAATATGAAAGTCGTCTGAACTTATCCCATAAGCACATACACATGTGTATACCGATGGATAAGTACGCATCTATAAGTGAAAGCAGAATGTGTCTGAATGTAGCAATATATCTCGTATATATGTATATATGTGTGTGTGTATATATATATATATATATATATGTATATATATATACATATATAGAGATTTTTTTTTTTTTTTTTTTTTTTTTAAATATGTATATATATCTATATTTCGTGATTGTTGCTTGTGATAATAAATCAAATGGATAGAAGGGGAAATATTGTGATGCATTTCCTGTGGCCAATAGCCTGAGAAACAGCAAGAAAAGTGCAGTTGCTATGCAAAGATGTGTAAAGTCCCTGACTTGGCATGAGGACCCAATGAGAAACCGAAAGAAAACATCGTTGGTGGACAGCACGGGGGGCAGGAGTGATGTGCTGTGTCGGCGAAACTAACCACAGCTTCAAGCGCCTAGGTTACAAATGTGGAGTTGCCTCCCTTGGCGCCGAAAATCGTCGAAAAGGAAGGTGTCTTTAGAGCACATATCCCCCTTGTGCGACGTGTCCTCGCTGAACAGGGAGGAGTGTCATGTTGTGTGTGAGAGTCCGTGGTTCGATGCCACCGTAACCGACACAGGTGAAAACGAGCGCAAGGGGAATAATTATAATGTCCCTTTGTGCCGTGGGCATCCCAACCCGAATCGGTCGCCATCGGACGCGAGACGGTCGGGGCATGTAGCATGACGGCGCCGTAATCCAGTGTTATGGGCGTCGTGGACGAGGGGGTGACAAGTCCGTCGGCTTGCCGTGGGATGTGCATCCCCCTGTTGCTGAACGGCGGTCCAATCTCGCGAATAGCTCCTGCGAGAGGACCGACGTTCGGTTGTCAGTTGTGTGTTGACGGATAAAGTGATAGACAAGATCGGCCCGAGCACTGCCGAGAGGCAGGATCGAGTTATTAATACATTTAAGAATTATCTTGATATTCATTGTGAAAACTTAAAAACAAAACTCATTTACATATTTTCTGATTTTTCAGGCACTGCGCACTCAATGTTGAAAAATGCAACAGACATAGGCCTACGTGGGGACTCTCTTTTTCTTCCCCACTTCAAGCGGGTAAAAGGCCTTGTCAGGCTTGCACGCCTTGATATTGATATATGATATGATATAAGAGGTACTCCAACGTGGAAGTGCCAATATCAGTCTGGGAAACAGCAGAGTTAGGCAATGGGGCAGAAGAATCCAACACTGCCCAAGTTCCAATGGGGCGTGCACGTACCTGCTCTGTGGGCGCAAGGCGCCGCACCAGAAGGCAGAGTGGTGCATAATTGCTGCAGCAAGTTTAGCGATGAGTTGCTGATTGTTTAGTTGAGTAGCTTGCTGAGACACCATTAGTGGATGGGAAACAGCAGCACTCGGCGGTGTGGCAAATGGGGTCATCACCGCATAGCTTGGTAGGACCGTGCACACGCTCGCACTGAAGGCGAGGAGCAGTGCCGGTGCAAGGGAAATAACTGCGGCAGTCACCGGCAAGGGTGCCGAAGCAGGGGTTGCCTCCCTTGGATCGGGTGATCCGGACAAGGAGGGGGGTGCACGCGTATGGGCAAGCGTGTCCCCTAGTGGTCCACCTTCCTCCCTACACCAGGGGAGGGCATCCCTACACGCCTCGGTCGCTATTGGATCCGAGACGGTCGAGGCAAGCCGCGTGGGGGGTCGCGTGATCCGATGTCACGGCCGCCACCACGGACGCATCGCACATAGGGCCCAGTCAAACGTGCGGATCCAAGACAAGCTGCCTTCTCTTTTTTTTTTTTTTTTTTTTTTTTTGTTGTTGTCCCCAAGGGATTGTGGCCATTCCATTGGTGCAACTGTGGGTATGGTAAAGAGATAGAGGAGATCGACTCGTACACTGCCGACTGGCAGGGCCGAGAAAACGCGGATCGCGTCGAGTGAGTTCGCGGATCGATAAAAATGACATGAAAGGTAACACTGACCTGAGTGTGTGACCACAAACCTCTAGAAGTCACCAGAGGAGGTGGCGGAGGTCTGGAGTCGACCGGATGGAGCGGAGGAAGTGGAGAAGGCGGCGGGTTGGCGTTGTTTAGAGGGCCAGTAGCAGAGGGCCCACAGTGTCAGCGAATCGATTGCGATCGCGCCTTAATTTTAGCACGATTCCCCAATCGAGCTATATAATTATGTGACCTGGTTGGAGACATAATTTGACCACAAACAAGAACGCCAGAGAATCGACAGACAGACAGAAAATACGAAAAAACTTAGCCGTATGAAGAGCACAGGTACAGGAGTCATGATGGCTGCCGGAAAAAGAGGGCGATAACCAGCGGGACAAAGGGGAGGTTACCTACTTCCGGGAGGTTATCGGCCGTAGTTTCGTCTGCTCCGCATAGGCGGATAGTAGTTTGCACAGGACAGGAATGTCAGACCCCTGCCGGAGTCTGCACTAGTTGGGTCACGGTTAAGTATGTGTAATTAAAATGTTTTTTGGGGTTTTTTTTTTTACACACAGATGCACTGTATACATGCACACACTCACTGAGACACACACACACACACTCACCGAAGGGCCCAAGTATCCTCAAAACGGACATGGGGTATCCAAGGTCGACTACAGACAGCACCAGACGAACAGCCAGAGGGAGAGATTTGTGGTTGTCTGTGGGTCTGCGAGGCATGCCCCAGGGGTCCACAAGGATCAGGTGCTTCACGTGCTGCGGGTACCGCAGGGTGTAGGCGGCGCTCAGAAAGCCCCCCAGACTGTGCCCCAGCAGAATGAATTTCTCCAGCCCCATCTGTGGAATCAAGACATGATCAAAATGCCTGATTCAGAACATGAATAAGTACATGCACACGCGCACACACATATGCACACACACACACACACACACACACCCCCAGCAGAATGAATTTCTCCAGCCCCATCTGTGGAATAAGACATGATGAAATGCCATTCAGAACATGAATAAGTACACACACACACATACACACACACACACAACCAGCAGAAAGAATTTTTCCAGCCTCATCTGTGGAATAAGAAATGATGAAATGCAAATCAGAACAGGAATAAGTACACGCACACGCACACATACACACGCACACGCACACCCAGCAGAATAAATTTCTCCAGCCCAATCTGTGGAATAAGACATGATGAAATGCCATTCAAAACACACACACACACACACACACACAAACACGCACACACACACACACATTCACACACACACACAGACAAGTCCATGTAACTATTACACAGCAACCCAGTTTAGGCAAGCAAATATTACATTCTTACTCTCAGCCGCCACCCATGTATTTCTCTGTATATTCTTAGCCCTTTCACTGCCAAGCCTTTTTTATGTTCAGTGGAAACTATTTGCCAAGGGACGTTTTGGTAATGGGGGGCAATAATTCATAAACGTGTAGCATGCAAACAACTAGAAGGAAGTATATGTAACCTTAATAATAATAATAATAATGGTATTTATATAGCGCTGAATCTTGTGCAGAGACAAATCCAAGCGCTTTCGCACCAGTCATTCTCACGCACGCATAACCCTAAAACTGGAGAAACTGAAGTCAAGGAAGAGCCAGGGAAGGGAGGCTATTTTGGGAAGAGATGGGTTTTAAGGCCAGACTTGAAAGAGCTGAGTGTGGAGACTTGACGAAGCGAAAGAGGAAGTTCATTCCAATTGCAAGGTCCAGAGAGAGAAAGAACGGCGGCCAACAGTCGAGAGTTTGAATCTGGGTATGCGTTAATGGAGCGGATCCGAAGCTGATCGTAGTGAGCGAGATGGAGTGTAGAGGTGAAGGCAGCCACAGAGATAGGAAGGGGCTGATTTGTGAATACATTTGTAGCACAGAGTGCTGATCTTGTACTTTATTCGGTGTGAGACAGGGAGCCAGCGGAGATGTTGCAAAAGAGGAGTGATGTGCTCAGATCTTTTCTTTCTGAGGACGAGTCGGGCAGCAGAGTTTTGTATGTGCTGAAGGGACTGAATAGATGAAGCAGGCAAATCAGACAATAGAGAGTTACAGTAGTCAAGGCGAGAGAGAATGAGAGAAACGACAAGTCTAGATGTTGCGTCAATGGACAGATATTTCCGGATGGAACTGATGCGCCGCAGTTGACAGTAGCAGGATTGACATGTCTGACTGATAAATTTTTGCATGGACAGTGTGTTGTCAAGGACAACGCCGAGGTTCCTGACTGAACTGGAAAGAGGGATGGATGTACTGCCAAGTTTGATTGTGTCAGTTGTGATGGAAGAGAGATCTTGTTTAGTTCCTATGATCACTGCTTCAGTTTTGTCCGCATTCAATTGTAACTTATTTAGAGTCATCCAATTTTGAATATCCAGGAAGCAGTTGGATGTTTCTTTCAAGAGCAACAACAGTTTTTCAGGTGCATCACTTTTCTGGAGTTGAGTGTTATCAGCATAAGAATGATGACTGACATTATGGCTGTTGATAATTTCAGCGAGAGGAGCAGTGTACAGTGTGAAGAGCACTGGGCCTTAAACAGATCCCTCCATATTCAATTTTAATGGGTTCAGACTTGAAATTATCAACAATGACCTATACTTTTCTGAAAGGAAAATGAACACAGAATCCAATTATGACAATTTCACATGAATTAAATCATTTTGTGAACAGGAAAAAATTCCTATAATGACATGGACAAAACTTCCGTCCTGTAATCACAAGGGATTAATGTAAATTTTGGTTTACAACAAGACTTATTTCCTTTGTCCCCTGAAACATATGTAAAACTGACTACACTGCATACTACACACACTTGCAATTGAGAAAAAATGTCTTTCGCATTGAAACCTGTCATTAAATTTATTGTGAAATACCGAGTGAGATCCTGATGAACATGGTTCCATTCACCAATTTCTGATATTGGCATGTTATAATATCTATTACTTTCAGCTGCAATATGCCCATTATCCAAAAATTATAATCATTTAATTTGCACGCATGAGTGTGTGTGTGTGTGTGTGTGTGTGTGTGTGTATGCACGCGAGCGTACGTGCGTGCGTGCATGCATGCAAACATGCACATGTGTGCACAAGTTCATGAGCGCTCATGTCTAAATATATGCATGTGCATATGAATCTGTTAAAATGTGAATGCATCACCGAGTCACTGAGTGTGTAGGACTCCATGAGAGTAAAATCAAGGGTACAGGAAGAGAGGAAGTAACCCACAAAGTAACAGAGCCTGACACACCCCAAAAAAGCTGTAAAAACAAGCAATGTAGTGAATTTTGCATAGTTAAACAAAAAGCCTGTCCTCTGTCAAAGAAGCTGCATGCAAAAAAGAACAACACTGAGACAGCCTAACACCCCTTAAAAAAAAAAAAAAAAGGAAAGAAAAAAAGTAAGACTATCTCACTGACTTACCGCACGGCGATAATTCTCAATGGACTCCACAAACATGTTCTCTGCTTCTTTAGCATCGCTGCTGAAGACCGGGCGAGAACTGCGGCCAAAGCCCAGAAGATCAAAGGCGTACACAGGCCTGCTGCGTGACAGAGACTCCAGGTTGAGGGCCCAGAGACCCACCCCTCCCCCCATCCCGTGAACCATGACCACAGGGGTTCTGTCCTCTTTGCTGGTGCCGCAGACCACTGACCACAGTTTGTTTGAATTGTCCACCGCCACAAAGTCCTTCTTCTGAATGCATGGTAGCGCTGGAACATGTACATGAACAATATACATGCTTGTGTGATTTTCAAAGATGATTGCATTTCAAATTGCAAATATATATATATATATATATATATCTACATAGGATATAATTATGCTTACCAGCTTGCACTGAATTGTAACTTATAATATAACCACTCACATTGTCTGTACACAACGTTACACACACACTCTCTCTCTTGTGGAAGATTTAATCTCTCATCTAGAGGGCGTTTATGCCGAACAGACAGTAAAATATGTCAGTGTCAGTGTCTCTCTCTCTTGTAAGTAATATTATTGTATGTATTTTCTTTTTTCTTTTTCAGTGCATTATTTGAAATTTCCCTTTCTGAATGATGTTACATGCATCATGTGTTTGTTATATTTTCCCTTTTTAAGAGGGCAGGATGAAAACAAGCCTTGTGTGCTTGTTCCTTTTTTTTCCCTTAATACATGTACATGTATGCTAAGCATGTTAATTTTTACTGTTAATAATTAAAAAAAAACAAAAAAACTCTTTCATATATCACATGCAAAACTTTCACCAAATCACACATGAAACACACTGTCTCCAACATGTTCAATGTGGCATGTCATGCTCAGTCTCAATGGACATATAAAATGCTCACGGCATCATGCGGTGTATGTGAATCTCAGTCTTAAAGCAAACAGCCTCACATGCATGGGCTGTATCTGCGTGTCAATGCGGAAGTATAATGTGTGTGCACATGATTTGTTCGTTTATTCATTTATAGTCTGTTCATCTAAGATGATGGTATTAGACTGAAAATGTGTGCACATGACTTTGTGAGTGTATGCACATCCATGTATGTGCATGTTAATATTTGTTACTGTGTATGTGTGTAGGTGTGTTACTCAGAGTGTGTGTGTGTGTGTGTGTGTGTGTGTGTGTGTGTGCGCGCACGCGTGTGCACACGCACAGTTATAACCATGTATGTGTGTGTTACCTTTCAACCAAAGATATAAAAATATAATCCTCACACGCTATACCATCCCACCTCCACCAATGGCACAATCTACACACCACAGAAATGAGGAAAGACTGCATGGCAACAAAAATTAATATTTTGAACTAAAATAATTTGACGTCCATATTTACTTACAGTCAAGAATCTTCTTGTCAATGCTTTCAAGATCCTTGAATGAGGTTTGACGCCACTGTAAGAATTTGAAGAAGAAACTGTTGGTCTCACTGAAAAAGAAAACATATTCCGTTTTTACTTCTACTGTTCCAGCCTGAAATAGGTTGGCCTGGATGATGAACAACAGATGATGTATGCATGAGATGTCCTCATCTTGAATTTATATGCTGTCATGAATGTACATACTATCAAGCTTACAAGTACCCATACATAATAATGTATTAATGAATGATTTCTGCAATGTGTGTGTGTGTGTGTGTGTGTGTGTGTGCGCGCGCGCGTGCGTGCGCGTGGTGTATGGGTGGTATGTGTCTGTGTATGTCTGTGTCTGTGTGTATGTCTGAGTGTGTGACTGTATGTGCATGTGTGCAATGTGTACCTGTGTACAATGTTATCAAATGGAATAATCAATTCATACAACAACAAAAACTGACAAAGCTAAAAAGAAAATGAACAGAAAAGGCAAACATAATCATAATATTTTTTTCTTTTGAACTTTCTCTCAGCTCTGGGCATGAAACTGAATTAGTTATGAGCAGAAACGAGTCCCACCAAAAAACAATAACTTTTTTTTAACACATAAAAATATTAATTATCAAAACCAAACTTCAAACCAAAACTAATATCAAATTGCTGTTAAAAATTCCACTTTTCAACCCAGACCCCAAAACTGAAAATGAAAAGGAAGAATTCGGATTAACTGTGGATGCAGAACTTGTATGTGGATCTGCTCACCACGCAACACTCCATGTCCAAACAAAACAAAACAAGAGAGGCAAGGTCTTCAAGACTCACTTGTGATAAATTAAGTCCCCTAGCATTAATTACAGAGTAATTTCCCTTGTTTACCATCTGCACCAAAACGTTTGCAAAATAAATAAAAATTCCATGCTTAGCAAAATAAGTTCCTGTTTGAACAAAAAATGATAATGACTCCTCTTGTTGTTGTGTCAGAATAAGAGGTCAAAGTGCCAAGTTTAGAGAATACAAAAAATATAAATCTAACAGTAAATGCAGTTTGCATATAATTAGGCTTCTTTTTATTTTTTTTGTGCCCATCCCAGAGGTGCAATATTGTTTTAGACAAGATGACTGGAAAGAACTGAATTTTTCCTATTTGTATGCCAAAGTTGGTGTCAACTGACAAAGTATTTCCAGAGAAAATGTCAGTGTTAAAGTTTACCACGGACACACAGACACACGGACACACACACACACAGAGACAACCGAACACCAGGTTAAAACATACTTTGTTTACACAAGTGAGTCAAAAACGTCTGCGTCTGTGTACACCCTACACGTACGCATACTTTAACCACAGCCAGTAACAACCGTTTGTGCTTATGTATGAATACAGAACAATGAACGAAGCCCACAACTCACGGTCTGGTGAAAGTGCTCTGTATAAAATTTAAACTGATACAGCGATAGTTACACATGAACGATATGTCTACCTCGGAGATGAACCCGCCATCATTCATTCCTGTTGGTGTTTCCGTTGCTCGGTTTCTGGATTCGGTTTGCCTGTCAGTGATTCTCTTTTTCCTAATTTAGGAACTGGGCAGCTCCATAGACTTAAAGCCTCCTTGCCACAGCGTGCGTTTGTTTGTCGTCGTCCGCTCAGTGAACTCTTCTTCTTTGAAGAAAGTTTTTTAATGTTTCAAACGACTTCCTGATGCCAACGTCATCGAAATCTGACGTCAACTTCCAAAAGTACACGATACGCTTGCAAAGTGCAGCTGTACCAAGGTTCACTTTCATAACAAAGTTCAGATGATTTTGGAAGTCACACATTGTTACGATCACAGGCCCTTCATTTCAAGTCATCCTGTCCAGTTATCTCCGGTACACGTGAAGGTTAAGATATATAAATATATTATTTTGATAAAATCGAACCCTTCCATGACAAACAGTTCGCCCCATCAAATAAAAGTGATCGAGAAAAGTCAAGGTTACCATGGGGAGGCAAACAATGTACTCTCCCCTGCATCCTTACCTTTCTTTTGCCATTGGCGACACGATTTTTAACGCAAGAAGCCTTGAGAATCGCCATGCACGAGTCAGATTACCCATGTCGAAAACGTAGGTCAAAATATGAAGAAAAGACCGACTTACAAAAGGCGGTCCGAAAAGTGTGTCATCATGCTTGCCGATCAAGTGCCAATGCTTGGGACTATTTCCCACAATGCAATTTTCAAATGTTGGCAATCTCTCTTTCTCTCCCTCCCTCCCTCCCCCTCCCTCTGTGTGTGTGTGTGTGTGTGTGTGTGTGTGTGTGTGTGTGTGTGTGTGTGTGATTAACAATACGAGATTGAAATGTATTCTTTCAGTAACCTAATTCTTTCACAACGATTTTATTTTTCCGGAGATGATGTAATTTTATTTTCATATTACAGACATTGCGGTTGACTTGTTTTACATACTTTCATTTTGGGCAGAAAACTCTAATGCACTGAGTTCAAAGCCAATCAGTTCAGCAAATTCAACTTTCACATTAACTATATTCATACTTCAGTGAAACTTCATCAGACGCCGGGGTCCAGTTTGAAAGCACAAGATAGCTGAAAGTCGTATATATATATATATATATATATATATATATATATATATATATATATATATATATATATATACATACATACATATAAATTTTGAGCTCTGTCATCAAACATAGGGGAAAAGACAATTTCCTGTGATGTTACAGGCGATGCAAGTTGTATCTACGCTTATGCAAGACTAACGCAGAATGTCATCTTCTTCTTAGTCTTCTTCCTTTATACGGCCAACATTATTTTACTGATGATTTTGTCGTAGTTTGGGGAGATTGTCGAAGATTGCGCTGTTGTGAGGAGAGAAAAAAAATTATATAAGCATGCCTGCTGCTGTCGAAAATATACAAGCACACCAGAAAATACTGATCAACTCATGACAGAGCCTCCTCCTGAAAAAGCTCATGGCATAGGCGCAGGGAAATTTATGAAGATACGTACCTTTTGTGCTGGTGGAATTTAGGGCCGACGATACCGTGACGTGTGTGTGTGTGTGTGTTTTGTGTGTGAGCGCGCAACTCAATGACTCCGCCTAATGATGCTTTATGTATGTGTTCGCTGAACGAGGCCCATTTTCATCGCGTTAATTCTATTGAGTCACTGAGGTCTAAATCTCTCTCACATACTACAACAACACAAAAACACGCACGCTGACACACTTTGAGTGTGATGCACGATTTTCTCACTGGTAGGCTACAGCAGTTTACACGAACTTGAACATGAACAACCGAGTCTCAATCTATTTCACCTGGACGGGCCGGCTGCGACGCGCTCCGTCGATTCCGACCTGACAGTCACAACTAAATCAGTAAGAATAAGAGGATGCAGGCTTGATCCGTTCCACACTAAACGTTGCACTGAAGAAGAAGAAGAAGGTTGTCAGTTTGTACTGTTGTGGCCTCAGCTTTCCATTTGAGGTTAGTTACTTAATTAACTTTCCATGATGTTTTACTGAATTCCATTGGCCGCGGTATACTGGTGAAAGTCATAAAATGATGTGCATATCAAAGGGGCATCACGTATCTTTTTTTCAGTTTCTTTTCTTCTTTTTTTTTCAGAAAACCTTTCGCCTTCTTTCCATCAGTTTGCAACATAACACATGCAAATACAAAACTGCATGGTTGTCTGCTGCACTTCAACTTGCCGCTGCAAAAATGGCCACCATATACAGCTGCTCGTCTCTGGGCCGCGGCACACCTGACCTCAGTGCAGCTTGCAAAAATGATCTTTCTTAGCCGTGCGTGGAAATTTTTTTTTTTTTCGCTGGATTTTTCTTTCCTCAACTGACTGGGAGTGATAAATATCAAGCCTTCAGCTCTAGCAAATTTGAGAATGTGTGGTGAAATGACATACCATTGCTATGATGATAATATTATTAGTATAATTTGTTCATTAGTGTAGCTGTTTTTATTAGCGTAATCATCATTGTTTTCAATGTAATCAATATTATCCAGTTTGTAAAATTCAAGTTATTTAAGTAATAAATACTATTGATGTATGCGTTGTGTTGGCAGGAGCTCTAGTTGTCACATTTTGTCAACTCGATCTGACGCTGCACAATTCATTTTCTGTCTTCATTGTGCTCTTTTCCTTTTGTTACATCATTGACCATAGTTTTACTGCATTTTCTCTTTTAGCATAATTTAAGTTTAAAAAAAAAATGTATTCTTTAATCAAATCAGCAAGGTGAACGATAAAATGAACAAACTGATAACATCGTGACGATCTATCCGAGACAAGAAACTATAGAGGAAAAGCAACACAGCAAAAACAAAAAAAAGGAGAAAAACTTAAGGTTCACAGTGTGACAACAGTTTTTTCATCTTGATGCCAAGCACTGCCAGATGCCAAGTGCCATGGTGGCACCACTGGTGCTGGGAGTGGCCTGGGTCTGTCTTCAGGCTGCTGATGCTGCTCCCTGGGACCTAGACCGGCAGTGGGAGATCTTCAAACACGTCCACCAGAAGTCCTATGACTCTGACAGGACAGAGGCTGCCAGGTAGACCTTTGATTAGTACATGGATGGGGGTGGGGGGGTGAGGGGCGTGTATGTATGGTTGTGTGTGTGTGTGTGGGGGGGGGGGGGGGGGCGCGACACATGTACTGTACATGCATCTGTTCAGCGGGGGGTCAGGGACACATGTACTGTACATGCATCTGTTCAGTGGGGAGGGGTGGGGACACATGTACTGTACATACATCTGTTCAGTGGGGAGGGGTGGGGACACATGTACTGTACATAATCTGTTCAGTTGGGGGGGGGGACACGTGTACTGTTCAGCAGGGGGTCGGCGACACGTGTACTGTACATACGTCTGTTCGGGAGGGGTTGGGGGGGGGGGCAGACACATGTACTGTACATGCATCTGTTCAGTGGGGAGGGGGGGAACACGTGTACTGTACATACATCTTTTCAGTGGGGAGGGGGGGGGGGACATGTGTACTATACATACATCTATTCAGCAGGTGGGGGGAGGGGCAGGGGGAGGGGACACATGTACTGTACATGCATCTGTTCAGCAGGGCGCGGGGGACACATGTACTGTACATGCATCTGTTCAGCAGGGCGCGGGGGACACATGTACTGTACATGCATCTGTTCAGCAGGGCGTGGGGGACACATGTACTGTACATGCATCTGTTCAGTGGGGGGTGGGGGACACATGTACTGTACATGCATCTGTTCAGTGGGGGTGTGGGGGACATGTACTGTACATACATCTGTTCAGTGGGGGGGGGGGACACATGTACTGTACATGCATCTGTTCAGTGGGGAGGGGTGGGGACACGTGTACTGTACATGCATCTGTTCAGTGGGGGACACATGTACTGTACATGCATCTGTTCAGTGGGGAGGGGTGGGGGACACATGTACTGTACATGCATCTGTTCAGTGGGGGACACATGTACTGTACATGCATCTGTTCAGTGGGGGACACATGTACTGTACATGCATCTGTTCAGTGGGGAGGGGTGGGGGACACATGTACTGTACATGCATCTGTTCAGTGGGGAGGGGTGGGGGACACGTGTACTGTACATGCATCTGTTCAGTGGGGAGGGGGGGAGACATGTGTACTATACATACATCTATTCAGCGGGTGGGGGGAGGGGGGTGACATGTACTGTACATACATCTGTTCAGTGGGGGGGCGGGGGACACATGTACTGTAAATGCATCTGTTCAGCAGGGTGCAGAGGACACGTGTACTGTACATGCATCTGTTCAGTAGGGGGCGGGGGACACATGTACTGTACATGCATCTGTTCAGTGGGGGGCAGGGGACACATGTACTGTAAATGCATCTGTTCAGTGGGGAACACATGTACTGTACATGCATCTGTTCAGTGCAGGCTTAGATCTGAAAGGATCAAAATGTGACATTCTGCATGCATCTGTCCACTGCTTGTATGTGATTTATGGATCAGCGTTTACTGTAAGTGTGTCTGCAGAAGACACATGAATAACGAGACGACACATAATCATTGATGTGTATCTCCATCTGTTATCACATGTGAAAGATCTATAGATGAGAGTGGCAGTGTGACGTGTAGAGGGCAAACATGTATCCATTGCAGGTGTTAGACCAAGCTGAGTATCTTAACTGAGGAAGTTGTTAGGGCTCTGCGAGGATCTGTCACTGCAGCTGCAAGATCTGGAACTGCATTTGTACTGTGTGTACATTGTCAACTGCAGGTGTACTGTGTGAACATCTTCACTGCAGGTGTTTAATCGTGGAGCACCCGCTTACTGTGCATCTATCTGGTGATTGCAGGCGCAAGATCTGGGAGAGCAACCTGAAGATGATTGTGCGGCACAATCTCCAAGCTGACCGTGGGGTCCACAGCTACAGGCTGGGCATCAACCACCTGGCGGACATGGTGAGTGCAGTGTCAGCATTCTCCACTGTCACCTTGCACAGATAATAAGAAGGTATCACCGTGACAAAGACATCGCTTCCTGGGAAACTGGTGTCCTTGACCGCTGTTGCTGGAGGATGCTGTGCTCTAGTGGCATAAAGACGTTTGAAAACAAGAGAACGCTGGCCATTAAGGAGAAGCATGAGCGAAGGAAGCAGGGCTCAACTTCTGGAGATGTTTTCCCTTGCAACACCTGTGGGAAGTGCTGCTGCGCATCCAGAATCGGCCTCTTCTCCCATATGAGGACACACACTGACAGCTAAGCCTGCCTGCCTACTCATCCGTCGGTCTGACGGGAGACTCCATCATCACTGCAAAAGATAATCCACCACACACTACCTTCATGCCACATCTACAGGATGGTCAGGACAAAAACACACCTCTTAGTAATGTTCGGATATGTGTGCATGGATTGTGTGTTCATGTGTTTGCAGGTGTGTGTGCACATAGGTAACGCATGCCTACGTTTGTGTATATATGTCTTTAAATTGGATGGGTAACTGAGTCGCTGAATGAATGAAGAAGTGATCAGTCGGTGGATCACTCTGAATGATAAATGAATCCATTTTGCTTATCAAGTTTTTTTGTTTTGTTTTGTTTTTTGCTCTTTTTTTTTTTTTTTTTTTTTGCAATTGTATACTTTTAGTGATTGACTGGTTGTTTCACACTATTTACTCGTATTCCTTCATTTAATGTTGGTCGTGTAATTCTATGAATAGACGCAGACCGAAATTGTCAAAACGCTGAACGGATTCAAGACGTCGGCTGTCAAGTTGAACGAGACGGCAGAGTCCATCCTGTACCTTTCTTCTTCTGCTAGCGACCTGCCACAGTCAGTGGACTGGAGGACCAGAGGTTACGTCACTTCTGTCAAAAACCAGGTCCTTGAAAAAGCACACACATTAACTGCATGAACTATGCACGCATCATACACATGCATGCAAGTCGTCTCCTTTCCTCCCCCTCTCTCACTTCTTGACAGTGATGATCAGTATTTATATAGCGCATTTTTAGAAAATTTTGTATGAAAGGCATTTAGATGAATTCTATACATTAGACTTGTAATTTGTCTTGGATGTGCTGTTGGTGTCAAATTTAGAAAATGTTTGGGATTAGCCACATTCTTTGTGTTTACACAGTATTGGTAATATTGATTATTTTAATCTATAAGCAATTTCTTAAACCGATTTCTGGATACATTTTCTATACTAGATGTAGATCTAACTGGATGTCAAGTTGCATTGCGCCTTCGAAATTTCGTGCTGCTTTTCTAGCTGCTTGGTCTCCACTCATCAGAAGATATTCCACAGTGTGAAGGTACCCAGCTGAGGGTTATATTAATGCCCTGTTTGGTCAGTTGATGAATAATATTTGTTCCAATGTACCTTTTATTTACCTGTGTGCTAGCTGAAACGGTAGCGTAAGCAGCACTGACTTGAAGTTGTGTACCTTGTGAATGAAGAGAGTTACCACTCTTTACTATTTGTTAAATCATTTCATCTCCTGGCCTCATTCTTTGTTAATTTCCAGTTGAAAAACCACTGAGGCAACCATGTGTGTGTTCTGTATTGTCTGTGTTCTGTGTGGCTTGTTCAGGATAAAGAGGCTATGCCAGTCTTGAATAAAAGCTAATTTGTGTTCGCACATTTCTTCTGTCTTTGCTGCTGTGTGCACATGTCAAATGATCGGTATAAGGACAGGCCTAGCGCCTCCTTTTTGAGGAAGTGTCTGGGTTTGTTCCAATGTACCTTTTATTTACCTGTGTGCTGGCTGAATCGGTAGCGTAAGCAGCACTGACTTGAAGTTGTGTACCTTGTGAATGAAGAGAGTTACCACTCTTTACTATTTGTTAAATCATTTCATCTCCTGGCCTCATTCTTTGTTAATTTCCTGATGAATAATGTTTTATTTCCATTGTCATTTCAGTTCGCTTCTTTAGATTTGGAGAATCAAAGCTTGTAATACTGACTTTGAGTCTACACATAACAAAACAAAACAACCAGTTTTCGGAATGTCTGAAATGTATTTTGAGGCCAGAAGTAAGGCCACAAACCCTGAGTGTGGATTTGAAATCCAGAGCTCTGAAGACTTTTATTCCACGTTCAATCCACCTTTTAAATTCTTGAGAACTCTGTGTGTGCGCGCGCGCGCGTACTCTCATGTGAGACGTGTGAAAGTCTGTGCATGATAGGCTGTATCTTGTTCTAGTTGTGTGTGTGTGTGTGTGTTTACTGAGCTTAAAAACGTGACAATTGGTTATAATGAATGTGCAATATGCAGGATGAATGTACAATGGAATATGTCTAATGCTAACGTCCATATTCTAAATATATTCTGTTTAATAATTACGATGTAATAATTAATTGCAATATTTTTAAAAGCGAATATGTGAAATGCTTTTATTTGAGAACATATGTTTATTACTCTTGTTTAATCAAGTAATCTGCGTGGGTTGGGGGTGCGGGTGTGTGCTGATTATCTGGTTGCAGTTTTCCGCAATTTATTCTTATCTGTCTATTATAATCAATGTGCAGTATAGTAGGCTATGTTTATAATTATATTCAAATAATGTTTCTTAATTCTTTCTGTTTTTACATTAAGAATACTAGTTATTACCTGCAGTGTGTGGATGTATGTATGAAACGGTGTATGTGATATTTTTTACATTTGTATCTTCGTAATATTCGTAAAAGCTGTTGTTGACTTTTACAGTTATGGTCCCCATGTTGTTTACTTGTCTATGTTGTGATAATGCACCTGACCAAATTTCTCCAGTTGGAGATAATAAAGTTATTCTTATCGTATCTTATCTTAACATGTTCAGGGGAACTGTGGGTCGTGCTGGGCCTTCTCCAGCACAGGAGCCCTGGAAGCACAACACTTCAACAAAACAGGGAGGCTCATGTCCCTCTCTGAACAGAACCTGATGGACTGCTCCTTCACTGAAGGTCAGTCAGGCATGGCCCCCTCCACCCTATGTTGTTGTTTTTTTTTCTCTTCTTATATTTTCAACTCTTTACCAAGCATTTCTCTGGAGACCTGTTTGTCGTAGCTTTGCTCGGTGTGCTGGCTGCTTTTGACAAGACTGATACTCTTACTGCCTCATGCTCCCCTGTGTCAATACTCTCTCTGCTTCATTCATACTCTATCCATGTTGACACTCTCCCTGCTTCATACCCCCCCACCCCACCCCCATGTTGACATTCACCCTGCTTCATAACCCCCCCACCCCCCCCCCATGTCAACAATCTCCTGGCTTCATACTCCTCCTGTGTTGATACTCTCCATGCTTCATACTCCTCCCATGTCAACTCTCCCTGCTTCCTCCTCCCCACCCCTATGTCGATACTCTCCCTGCTTCATACTCCTCCTGTGTTGATACTCTCCATGCTTCATACTCCTCCCATGTCAACTCTCCCTGCTTCCTACTCCCCCCATGTTGACACTCTCCCTGCCTCTTACTCCTCCCATGTTGATACTCTCCCTGTTTCCTATTCCCCTGTGTCAACACTCTCCCTGCTTCATACACCCCCACCCCATGTCAAAACACTCCCTGCTTCATAACACCCCCCCCCCCACCCCCCCCCCCCACACACACACACCCTGTCAAGTCTCTCACTGCTTCATACTCCTCCCATGTCGATATTCTCCCTGTTTCTGACTCCCCCATGTGAACACTCTCCCTGCTTAATACTCCCCCCCCCCCCCCCATGTCAACACTCTCCCTGCTTCATACTCCTCCCGTGTCGACATTCTCCCTGCCTCATACCCCCCTCCCCCATGTCAACTCTCCCTGCTTCATACTCCCCCCCCCCCCCAATGTCGATACTCTCCCTGCTTCACATTCTCCAATGTCGATACTCTCCCGGTTTCCTACTCCCCTGTGTCAACACTCTCCCTGCTTCATACTCCTCCTGTGTTGATACTCTCCATGCTTCATACTCCTCCCATGTCAACTCTCCCTGCTTCATCCCCCACCCCTATGTCGATACTCTCCCTGCTTCATACTCCCCCCCCCCCCCATGTTGACACTCTCCCTGCTTCATACTCCTCCCATGTTGATACTCTCCCTGTTTCCTATTCCCCCGTGTCAACACTCTCCCTGTTTCATACACCCCATGTCAATACACTCCCTGCTTCATAACCCCCCCCCCCCCTCTTGTCAACACTCTCACTGCTTCATACTTCTCCCATGTCGATATTCTCCCTGTTTCTGACTCCCCCATGTGAACACTCTCCCTGCTTAATGCTCCCCCCCCCCCCCCCCACCAACCCCCATGTCAACACTCTCCCTGCTTCATACTCCTCCCGTGTCGACATTCTGCCTGCTTCATACCCCCCTCCCCCCCCCCCCCCCCCCTGCCACATGTCGACATTCTCCCTGCTTCATACTCCTCCCATGTCGATACTCTCCCTGCTTCATACTCCTCCCATGTCGACATTCTCCCTGCTTCATACTCCCCCCCCCCCCCCCATGTCGATACTCTCCCTGTTTCAACCCCCCCCCCCATGTTGATACTCTCCCTGCTTCATACTCCCCCCCCCCCCATGTCGATACTCTCTCTGTTTCATAACACCCTCCCCCCCCACCCACCCCATGTCGATACTCTCCCTGCTTCATACTCCCCCCCTCCAACTCCGTGTCAGCACTCTCCCGGTTTCCCACTCCCCTGTGTCAACACTCTCCCTGCTTCACACACCTCCCATGTCAACACTCCCTGCTTCATACCCCCCTGTCAACACTATCATACCCCCCCCCCCTCCCCTGTCAACACTCTTCCTGCTTCATACTCCCCCCCCCCCATGTCGATACTCTCCATGTTTCTGACTCCCCCATGTGAACACACTCTCTGCTTCATACCCCCCCCCCCCCCCTCTGTCAACACTCTCCCTGCTTCATACTCCTCCCATGTTGATACTCTCCCTGTTTCCTACTCCCCCATGTGAACACTCTCCCTGCTTCATAACCCCCCCCCCCCCCCACCACCCATGTCAACACTCTCCCTGCTGCTTCATACCCCCCCCCCCCCACCCCCCTTCAACACTCTCCCTGCTTCATACTCCTCCCATGTCCATACTCTCCCTGCTTCATACTCCCCAATGTGAACACTGCTTCATACTCCCCTCCCCCTGATGTCAGCACTCTCCCTGCTTCATACTCACCACCCCCAATGCCGACACTCTTGCCTGCTTTATACCCCCCCCCCCCCCCACCCCCCTATCCCCCCATGTCAACACTCTCCCTGTTTCATACTCCCACCCCATGTTGTTACTCTCTCCGTTTCCTACTCCCTGTGTCAAAATTCTCCGTTTCATACTCCCCTTACTTACCATCAGTATCAATTTACACATTGTCCACTTTTCTTACCCTTCTGATCACATCTGTTATTGACAATGCAAGTGAAAGAAATTTGCACTGCCATTTTGATTAGAAAAAAAAAAGAAGGAATAATATACAGTGAATACATCCTTGCATGATTTGTGTGTGTGTGTGTGTGTTTGTGCATGATTGTATGCATGAGATTGTCCTTGTGTAGTTTTTGTGCATGATTGTGTGTGCAACAGTGTGTGTGTGTGTGTGTGTGTGTGTGTGTGTGTTTGGTATTACTGTTTAACTGTACCATTTTCATTGACTGTTAGATTATTCATTTACAGACATATCCATGCATGAATATTTGGAGACAAGTAAAATGCATTATATCAAGTAATTCTTATTGTTGTGACAGCTATTTTTCCATGGAAATAAAAGATTAGATATACAACTATGAGACTGTAGTATATTGCCTCTGTTTACATAACAGGAAATGTGGGCTGCAGGGGAGGTACCATGAACGCTGCCTTCATATATGTCCACAAAAATAAAGGCATTGACACAGAGCAGTCCTACCCTTATGAAGGCAAGGTCAGTATTGGAATAAAAAAAAAAAAATTACATACTTATTTCTGTAGTATTAAAAATAATTTTTTTTAAAGTTATCTCTTATGCAAGATGGCTGAGTATTGAAAACAAAATCAGTTGATACTTGCAAAATTAAGAACAGGAAAACTAATTTAAAAAAAAGAAAAAAAAAAAGTGCTAACAAGTTAACTACTTTGTGAATGTAAGATTACTTATGTTGTTGTCATTCTGATTATCAGCTAGTTACCCTTCATACCTCAAATGGATAAGATCACAGTTCAGCCATAAGCAGAAAAATCTGACCCCATGATCAGCCCTCTGCCCCACTCCTTGTGTTTGAGGGAGTGTATTGGTTTGGGCATGTTTGTCATGGACCACAGTGCGTAACCTTATATCATGCCCGTTTTAGTTAACATGGCTTTTGTCGAAGGAGGACATAATTACCACTGGAAAGTGCTGGAGTGATTCCCGGACTGTTCACCTGGTGAAGACCAGTCCAGAGAGGCTGCTTGTTATCCCCCCTTCCTTCTGGCCATTCAAACTGGTCAAAGGGATAACCACAGGACTGAAGTGAAACAGAATCCAGTGGGTGCTGTGGACCCATCTACAAGACCTGGAGTATGTGGATGATCTGGCACTACTGTCCTACAGCAATAAGCTGATGCTGGGGGCGCGGGGGGGAAGCAAAATAAAGCACACACACACACACACACACACACACACACAAAGCCAGCATCCATTTAAGCACAAATTGGCCTTAACATCCACAACTTAACTCACTCGGGACGACAAGTTTTCTCCCTTGCTTTTCCCCACAGACGGCCCATTTGTATGGGTTTGGAAAAAAATTACAAAAAATACAAAATACTGTGTAAGAAAATGAAACTTTCAGAACTGGTTTATTACGTGTTGAGCTATTACATATAAAAAAAATCAAATTTCTCATCTTATTTTTACAGTTTTGCCATATGTAGAAAATACTGCCAATTTTTCACCCCGAATCACCATACCCATGCTCGCTTTCTGCATTAAATTCGCTTTCTTCTTCGTCATCATCCACCTCTTCAATGTCCGACCCTTCAGTTTGTAGCATTTCAAGTACTTCGGCAACCCTAAAACGTTGCCGTCACTGCCTTGTTCGCTTCACAACATTCTGAGAAGAGCCCGCTTTGCTAACAGGCTGGCACGCAAGCAGACGACCGGTCAGTGACTTTGTCAGCGTGTGTGCGAGACGGGCCACACATCCCAGGCTGACCAATCATACCATTCGATTGTGGAGTGACCCAGAATAGCGCACTCTGCTTGGCTAATCACAAAATGTGTACAGCGCATGATGGAATTTTACTTTCGGAGAATGCTATTCCATTCCTTCGTCCGAAACCGAATACGTTTTGTGTAGGAATGCGTGAGCATTCCTTTGTCCGGAAAGAGTTAAAAAGGGAAAAAGAAAGATCCTGAAAACAGCACGACCAGTTCCCACCTAATCACACTGAATGGGAGCGCACTTGAAGTCAGTGCATTCATTCACTTTCTTACGCAGGGTCACTGACAAGGCAAAGAACAGCTTTCTGTCGGCTCAAGAACATATGCTTCTTGAGCTAATAAAAAAAAAACTTCTTTCAATAGTTTCATCAAGATTAGGCTGTTCAACTCCCTATCTAAAATCAGACCTACTACATGGAGCAAAAACATGGAGAACAGCAATGAGAAGAACCTGATAAAAAAAAAAAAGTGAAAGTATTGAATGAATGCTTTAGTTGTAAATGTAAAAGAAATTGAAAGAAGACACAGAAAATGTGGAAACGTACATAAAAATAGAGGCATGGGGAATCTCCAAATAGGCCTTTGTCTATTTTCTATATCAGTCATTCTCCTCTACTACTGATTGTAACATCAATTCATAATTTTTCACAGTTTCACCAGGTGGTTATTGTAGTGGGAGGGAGATAAAAGGATGGTTATAATAAAGAATACAAATAAATGCTTCTGTATTATCTTCTGTTCCCTCTTCATATTCAAGACGCAAAACAAACTTCCAAGCTGGAACATGTTTACCATTCCAAGTGTATGTTCAATAAAACAGATACATCATTCAGTATGGAGATTGTTTGGTCAAGTTCTTTTCTGCAATGAGGTCACATCATGACAGACTGAATATTAGCCGCCACTGGATATTTAGGTGTCTGTACTTGCACCTCTCTATAGTTTTGTCAGTACAAGGGAGTAAATGGGTCAGTTTTGTCAGTACAAGGAAGCATTGGGTTATATTCCGACTAGCAGAAACGCTCGACTGTAGTCTGTGAAGATGGATGGATCAGTACATTAATGCTACAGTAAAAAACACAAATAGAATAGCATGCATGATCACCCATTTCATCCAGTATCAAAATAAAGATGTCATGCTGCCATTATGTGAAACATTAGTAAGACCAATATTGGAATATGGTGATGTGGTATGGTCCCCCTACCTTAGAAAACATTGACTTGATTGAAAATGTACTGAGAAGATTTACCAAGCAAATTATAGGGATAGGTAGTATGTCCTACGAAGAGCGACTAAACTAGTTTGAAACTCCCAAGCCTGGAATATTGCAGGTTAAGGAGTGATATCATTGAGAATGTATGTAAAATTCTACATGGACATTATGATAAGAGCACAACACAAAATCTTTTCACTCTAAAGGACAGCCACTAAAACTAATGAAGACATTCACCAAATCAAACCTTTTTTCCCACTTTTTTACTAACAGGGTTGTTAACTTCTGGAATAATATGCCCAGCAACATTGTCACTGCAGGAACACTTAACAATTTTAAGAATTTATTAAACACTGGAAGGATTATGGCTTCCTACTAAATTTCTCCATATGAAGCAACCATAACATTAGTAATTGTGGACTCAAAAAAAAAAAAAAAGTTAAAAAAAAAAATCGTAATGATCAGGCAAATTGCTGAGGAAGCCTAAAAGCTGTAACCCACGTGATATATGTTAGTACTTTTTGACGGCATGTTGCAGAACGACGGATGCCGCTTCAGGACCTCTGATGTCGGGGCCACAGACAACGGCTATGTGAATGTGGCGCCCAAGGGGAGCGAACTGGCCTTGCAGAGGGCCCTGGCCGAGGTGGGGCCCATCTCTGTCGGCATTGACGCCTCCCTGTCCACTTTCCATTTCTACAAGTCTGGCGTGTACTACGACCCAAACTGCAGCGCTCTGTGGCTGGACCATGGGGTGCTGGCTGTGGGGTATGGCCACTCTGTGGTAGGCAGTCAGGACTTCTGGCTCGTCAAAAACAGGTACTGACTTTAGACTGTTCATGTCTGGTAAAACCGCATTGTATGTGCTGATATGTTTCGTTACTCCTGTCAAGACATTCTTTGGCTGTGATTGTGTATGCTTATTAACCAGTATTACTATATGAAGAACCAGAGTTGGAAAAAAAAAAAGAAGTATTTTTATCCGGTCCTCTCTTCTGTAGATAAAATCTACTCAGTTAAGTACATGAAGCTCATTGTTATGCTGTTGATCAGGCATTTGCCAAACAGATGTGGTGTGGCGTACATTGATTTTTTCTGAATGATGGGAGCAATAGCCGAATGGTTAAAGCGTTGAACTTTCAATCTGAGGGTCCCAGGTTCGAATCTTGGTAACAGTGCCTGGTGGGTAGAGGGTAGAGATTTTTCCAATCTCCCAGGTCAGCATATGTGCAGACCTGCTAGTGCCTGAACCCCCTTCATGTGTATACACACTAAGGAGATCAAATACGCACGTTAAAGATCTTGGAATTCATGTCGGCGTTCGGTGGGTTATGGAAACAAGAACATACCCAGCATGCACACCCCAGAAAACGAAGTATGGCTGCCTACAATGCGGGGTAAATGAGCAAAACGGTCATTCACGTAAAATGTAGCATGTCTGAGTGTGTATGTATGCATGACTAAAACCTGATGGAATGACACAGGAAACGAATGACGAGCGCCCAGTGGCAGCCGTCAGTCGGCTCTACCCAGGTAGGCAGCCTGTTGTGCAAATGACCCTGTGTCTGTAAAGCGCTTAGAACTTGGTCTCTGACCGAGGATAGGCACTGTATAAGTCTCCATACCAATCAGTCAATGTAGTGACGCCTCCTTGAGGAAGTGATACTTCTGGGAGGTATCGGTGATTAGGGTTTGAGAACATCCAACTTGTTTAAACTGGGAGGTGTACATTTTAATCAATGCTCCCACCCAATTTTACCCATGCAGCACTGCCCTTAAGCAGATGAAAAACAAAACAAACAAACAAACAAAAAGATTTGTGTGTTACAAATGTGCACATACACAAAGTTATTTTGACTGTTTGTTGCGTACTCATTATAAAACTGTACTGAAAATCATTTTGTGCAGCTGGGGAGGGGGATGGGGACAGAAAGGCTACATTCTGATAGCTCGCAACAGAGGCAACGCTTGTGGCATCGCTTCTTCGGCCAGCTACCCTGTGGTTTGATGCCCTTCCTGATGTCATTGTTCCAACAATGACCCTGCCACCTGAAGGTCTTTCTGCTCTCATCATTCCACAGTCAGTTTCTCGAGAACACACTCCTGGAGGTGTTCTTGCTGAATACCATTCCATGCTCAGTGACATCGATTTCAAGACCTGCTTCTGCTGAACCATTCCACGACCAGCTGCCCTGTTGTGTGTGCCGGTTTCTGTTCAACTATTTCATTGTCATCTGCTCCACTGTGCAGACTTGCTACTGTTTCATGGGCAGCTATCCCATTGTGCGGACATATGTCTTCCAAGGCAGACCAACTTCACTGAGTTGATAAAACTGTTATCAGGGCCAACTGCTTAGCTGTGTATTACATGACCATTTTTGTGTGTACACCCATTATTTCATAACCCTTGTGCAAGGGCATGATTCTTTAAAATGCCTGTCTTGTGTCGGCCTGTGCTGAACCATTCCCCACTCTCCTGTTGCATAGACGTCTTCCTGCTGAACTGCCCAAAGACCAACTCATCATGCAGACTGGTTTTCACCCAACCACCCAGGCTGCAGACCACTTTCTACCAAATCACCCCCAACACCAAGCAGCAACTCCTTACTTCTTGATCATTTCTGCTGTGTGGTCATTCCTTCTGAATCATTGCACAGTTGGCCACCCATCTGTGTTGACCAGTTGTTTTTTTCTGAACCAAGCAACTTCTGAGATATGCTACATTGTTCCTGAAACTGACCAAAACTCCAACCCCTCTCCCTGCCTGTTGTGTAGAACAAAGCCACAGTCTCTTAATATCTACTTATGTGGCCTTCAGTTTTGATAAATATCTGAAACCAGCATACTGTTGTGGATGTTTGACTGCTTTGAATTCAGGATATTATTATTTCCTGTGTGTGAGAATGACAACAAATGTTGCAAATCACACACAAAGAAAAGCCCCAGGATCCAAGACCAAGTTGTGTGTGTTATTAAACCCCAAAATGTCCTTTACATATAAAAACGTTCTACACACACACACACACACACAAAAGGATGCCGACAATAAATCTGACATCTGACTGGAAATTTCTTTAAAACCAAAAGGAGAAAATCACCAAACTGGCAAAACTATAAACTTGGGCTATAAATAGTCCAAGTTGCACTTGCTTGTGCCATGCTTGCATCTGTCAGTCTTTGCTTGCCATATTCTGAAAATGTTTCCAGATAAAGAGGAAAGTGCTCACCAAGGCCACAGTACATGCAATCATAGTGAGCCAAGTTAATAGTAGGGAAAGTTGCTGCCCTGCTAAAATTGCCCTTTTTGTAAACAAGGCAATAGCACTGTCAGGTTTGATCTGCATAAGTGGTAATCTGGGGGCAGCCGTCCTTTGAAGGAAATAAAAAGCACTGGCTTTCCAGTATGGATCCAATACATGAATGGATATTAATCCAAACAGATACCATGCCTGAATACAAATGGTACTTGATGAAAAAACAAGAACAAACAAAAAACAAAAACACTTGCAATCAGAAATAATCAAGTCAAGTTTATTTCAAAAATTTCATAGAACAAAAGTGTTAATAAATAAATACTTATTTCTTCGATTTACAGACTCTGCATTCATGTGAATACCGTATCCAAAGCTGTATATTGTGGTAGATTTACCAAGTGGAGAGGTATGAATAGAGTTCTGCAAAAAATACAAAAATTCCTTGCTCCTGCATTCAAATGCAAGGGGAAGATTCTTCTAAAATTACATTTAAAACACTGCTGCAATGGCAGGTACAGATGACACTCATCTGCAAAGAACCACTGTAACACCACCTATAGGGTGCCACTGAAGGCCAGCCTTAGAAGGTAGAATGTGGGCGCAATCTTTTACGAGGGTCAGTGCTGGGTTTGTGTGAATTCAACCTCTATTTTTCCATGCAGAGAAGTTTGGAGGGAAATCAATCCCATCTCAGTATGCCGTGAAAACTAGATTTATTCTCCAATCATTGTATGTGAAATGGGATGTGTTTTGATTGCAACATTCAACAAGAACCTTATCCTATCTGGAACGCATGTGATATAAAAAATGAAATTCATGCTGCGATGCAACCCGAGGTGGCTTTTCTCTCATCACTCCATGGTGGATAAACATTGTGGAAGACACTGGATGACTATTCAAGGTGGAAGTGTGGTTTCAATTCTGATGAGATGGTCATGAGAACATAACCTCCACTCCCCACTTCGGCATTTGTCATCAACATGACAAACCAACCCCACAAAAAGCAACTGTACTTGAAATGTTGTGTTTACAAAAAAAAGCCACTTTCAGCATTACGCAATAACTGCAAATATCGATGATGCTCTCTGTAACTGAACTCAGCAGAACATTAACGGAATGAGATGTTTATGCAATCAGTTTTCTTCAAGTGGGTTCCCATGGGTCCTTACGCTCCCTGGCTTCATCTTCCCTCCTAGCTCCACCTTCAGACTTCTCAATAATTTTTCACATATATTCTCAACCCCTTCCACACCCATTCTTTTTTTTATTTTAATTTTTATGATTTTTTTTTTTTTTTTTTTTTAAAGTTTTAAAGCCTTCAAAGCCTGGTGTGACAAGAGACTTGCACTTTTAAAATTTCAATTTTTTTTTTCTATTTATGCTTTTTTATTTATATTATCCCCCCCCCCCCCCCACTCCCTATATCACAGACTTGCATAATTTTTCACAAAATCATCTTCAAAATGGCACAATTCCTCAACACTGAATAATTATTTTACCCCTCCTATGTAGATCCACAACAACAATTGCGCACAATTATATTTGATGTATCACTGAGGTTTTTTTGGGGGTTTTTTTTTTTACTGCCCTCCCGCCCATGGCACCAGTACTGAACTTCAACAATACTTAAATACAAAACTGCTCCCCCCCCCCCCCTCCCCCTTTCAACTAAGAGCAACTAGTTTTTGGCTCCCCCAACTCTATGCCTTGCTAACAACATGAAACCCCACCATCAGCACCCCTCAAACACACATCCGTATTTAAACTTTAATTAACAAATCTTTTTACAACCCATACTCTTCAGACCCCCCTTTCAGAAAAAAGCGTGGAGAGAGTTTAACATTCTCTTCTCAGGTCAATACTTCAACAAACGGCCAACCCCTCCCAACAAAACATCCCCCCTCACCCCCCCCCCCCCCCCCCCACCACCCCCTTTTTTATCTCAAACCACCACCACCACCTTCCAATTCTGCAGGCCTGGTGTGAGGAGGCGGCGGCCACATCAGGGTTCCTTTTTTTTTTTAACGCTGTTTGGGGGAGATCTGCCCGTGGGGCAGGGACTTGAGGTTGCACAGCAGCTGGAAGTGTGCGCCCTGGCTGGCACCTTTCTTCTTGGTCTTGCTGGTCTGGGACACGGCGCGGTGCAGCTGGCTCGACTGCTTCATCAGCTGCTGCACTGTCTCCCTGCGCTGCATGATGGGCGCCTCCCCTTCAAAGTCCGGCTGCTGCGGGTACAGCGAGTCTCCTGAGGGAGTGAAACCAGATTTGTATTTACCTTAAACCGCTGGAATCAAGATTTAGCAACTAACATGGTTTTTTTTTCTTCTTTCCTCCTTCTTCACCCAGCCCTACTGCATTAAAACACACATTAAAAGAAGAAAAACAAAGTTCTTAGAGGGAGTGAGAAAGACGAACCATGAAAACAGAAATACATCAACACCAACACTCCACCAAAATAAGAAGAAAAAAATAACAATAAAACAGACCACATATACCTGTTTACACATACACAATAAATATGTAACTAAGAAAACGTGGACATAAATGAAGCATCTTACCTTACTCATGAGAGACTAAAAAATAGGAATAGAATGAACACACACTGAGAAAAAACACACCGTTACTGACTCGGACAAATAAATCCACACACTGTGACCAACATGAAGGTCTGCCTAGGAAGCCAGAGAATCCGAGGGTGCAGGATCAAATCCCACACTCGCCAGGATTTTCTCCCCCACCACTAGACCTTTAGTAGTGGTCTGGATGCTAGTCATTCTGATGAAACACAAAACTGAGGTCCCATGTGTAGCTTGCACTTAGGGCACATGAAAGAACCCATGGCAACAAGAGAGTTATCCCTGGCAAAATTTCATAGTAACATCCACACTAATGTACATGTGTGTGTGCGCACCCGCACGTGCGTGCGCACATGACAAAAGCCTGTCTGAATAACATGGGAAATGAATGATAAGTACATAAAGGCAACTCTCAGTCAGCTCTACTCAGGCAGGAAGCCTGCTGTACAAATCAAATGACTGTAAAGTGCTCTGAGCTTGGTCTCTGACTGAGGATAGGTGCAATATATATCAGTGATAATAACAAACTCACTGGGCTATGGGAGTGGGGGCCGTATAACTAAGGCAGTCTACCTGTCTGAGAACATTTTTCAGAACGTTATGTATTTCACCCATTTTATATATGTACGAGCTAATCTCGTGTTATTAGACTTTTACTTGTTTCAGAGCCATCATCAAAATAGGTTATGTTTAGAACCATTCAAGGAGATCTACCACTGAAGTGCAAAAACAATCAAAAGTGCCCACTGAAGTAGCTGTGTTTATACTTTTCCATTGTAGTGTATATTATTTTCGCCTATCTTGTCACTTTCTACTGTTGCTGCCACAGAAGTGAAACATCTTAGAAGAACTGCCTTGTTCACCAACCTCAAAGTGCCAAACCACTTTTGGCAATGCAAGATAATTGCATTGATTGTATCATGTTTTGTCACAATCATGCTAGCAGATTTCATCTTAGTGAAATTCGCACTGCTCTTTCTGGGGAAATCACATCGCCAGCCACAGCGCAGTGTCACACATACATTTCTTTTTCTTCTCTTTTTTGTTTTTTGTCTGCCAAGTGTATTTGTTTCACTCTCACAGAATTTTGTCTGGGACAACCCTCTCGTTACTGTAGGTTCTTTGAAATGCGCAGAGTGCATGGTGCACACGTGGTCTGGGTTTATCATCTTATCCAAACTGATATGGGGTAACCACACCACCCAGCCTGATCTAATTCCTGTGTGAGTCAGCAGAACAACTGCCACAAAGTCATGCAAGTGACACTCTACATGACAACAGCATTCACTTCTAAAACTGCTCATCTCTGTATGATCTCATGGGTCTAATGAAAATATCTGAATGGGTTGTCTTCTGTCCAGCCCAAGATGGTCTCTTGAATCCACTTCATATGGCTGACACCTTGTCTGAAGAAAGAAATCCAACCTGTATGTCAGTCCACAAACTGAAAACCTTAGGTGAAGAATACAATGGTCTGGTCTGTGTAGGTCTCAACCGCCCTGACTACGAGTGGATCTTCCCTCCCATCCATGGCCAAGACTGATGGTGCCAGCACAGGTTGAGAACCACCTTCTGCAAGGGCAGGCTGGGATGGAAGGCAGGCTGAGAGCACAACCAACGACACAAGAAAGGAAATTCCTAACAAATCAACAACAAATACATTAAAACTAGGTAGTTGCAAGGACAAACTGGGAATGGAACTGGTTGGGAGCATAATGCCACAAGAAAGGAAATCCCCAATTTTTATATATAAACAGCAAATATTAAAACTGGTCAACATGTTATATCAGTACAGGTACTGGCTGCCAAAGCTGTGATCACTGTAAGTGTAACAACAGCAATTGACGACAGTGCAACAGTTACTTCTTCTTCGTTCATGGGGTGCAACTCCCATGTTCACTTGTATGTATATAATATGTATATAAGTGGGCTTTTACTTGTTTGACCGTTTTTACCCCGCCATGTTGGCAGCCATACTCTGTTTTCCATTGTCAACAGTTGCAATTATGCAAATAACAGAGTGAGAGTCTAAGGAGAATGGAAGTGGACATGTACATCAAACTAACTAAATGGTACAGGGAGGTGGCGGGTTGGGGGGGCTGGCCATCAGGTTAAGGTCAGAAGAGCTTCTCACCAGGGAAGGCATAGATGACGCCATCAGCACACTGGATGGGGACAGCCATCCACCTGTCCAGGGGCTGGCCGGCACGGCTCTGAAGGGTCTTCAGCAGTTCATCTGTGGAGTTAAAGTTGGCCAAGCGAGCAGATTCGTACAGATGTGGAGGCGCCAGCTGCAACTGGTTGTTTGTGTAGTCATCCACCAAATTCTGGGGATTGGCCCACTGTGGAGGAAAAAAAAATTAGGACTTCCAGCTGCCACCTCACTGTCAGCACATCTTGTATTCATTATTTCAACACAGGTCAAATTGTTTGCTGAATGAAGTGAATGCACCATCCTAAGCAAGTGACAACTTCACACAAACAGTTTGTCAGTGAGTCTTCCACAAATTTGTGCCTGCTTCAGATGGAAATGCTGACTCTATATTCATGCACATGCTCTTGCTGAATTCACATGCTTTACTACCATTCATTGAAAGTACCACACTTAAAAAATTCAATAATCAAGACCGCAAGAAAAAAAGGTCAAATACAAACACCTGTGACAGCCTGTTTTTAAATTCAGCTTCATGTGGCACTTTCTCTTAATTCATCACAGATATAAAACAAGAACCAGAAACTAAAATTAAGGCTCATAGTGCCAAATGGTAAATAATGAAATGTGCAAAAGGTTGTTTCTTTTATCAATTTGTGGCTGATGACGTGAGTCTATGTAGACTTCCAACCACCGTTTACATGATTATACACTCTTGGACTGGATGTAGGTTTACCCATCTGAAATAAGATTGGAAATTGGGGCAATAGCTGAGTGGTTAAAGCATTGGACTTTCAATCTTCGGGTCCCGGGTGTGACTCTAGGTAATGACACCTGGTAGGTAAAAGGTGGAGACTTTTCCAATCTCTCAGGTCAACATATGCAGACCTGCTAGTGCCTGAACCCCCTTCATGTGTATACACACACAGAAGATCAAATATGCTCGTTAAAGATCCTGTAATCCATGTCAGTGTTTGGTGGGTTATGGACACATGAAAATACCCAGTATGCATCAAATATGACACTCATCTGCACATTGATGTTGGTCGTGTAATGGAAGGAAGAAATCTTCACCATTAACACAATGGTGGCAACTCCTGCAAATAACCTTTCTTCACGAAGGAGGAAATGGAAAACAGAAGCAACAGAAGCTGACAATATGTAAAAGCAGACAGGCTGAGGATTCATACAATAACTCAAGGACAAAATGTAAAGGAATTGCTCATTACCACTGTTTGAACCAGTCCATTTGCATCCGCTCCCATGGCAGGCTGTTGTCCAAGGGCGCAGATGTAAAATGCAGCGTCAAATCTGTTCACTCCAAGAGACCTTTGTCCTCCAGTTCCCTGAGCTCCTTGCCCTGAAGCTCCCTGAGCTCCTTGTCCTGAAGCTCCCTGAGCTCCTTGTCCAGCTCCCTGAGCTCCTTGTCCTGCTCCCTGAGCCCCTTGAGCTCTTTTTCCTGCACCTCCTTGTCCTGAAGCTCCCTGAGCTCCTTGTCCTGAAGCTCCCTGAGCTCCTTGTCCAGCTCCCTGAGCCCCTTGTCCTGCTCCCTGAGCCCCTTGTCCTGCTCCCTGAGCCCCTTGAGCTCTTTTTCCTGCACCTCCTTGTCCTGCAGCTCCCTGTCCTTGTCCTGTAAATCCCTGAGCTCCTTGTCCTTGTCCTGTAAATCCCTGAGCTCCTTGACCTTGTCCTGCAGATCCCTGAGCTCCTTGACCTTGTCCTGTAAATCCCTGAGCTCCTTGACCTTGTCCTGTAAATCCCTGAGCTCCTTGACCTTGTCCTGCAAATCTCTGACCTCCTTGACCTTGTCCTGCAGATCCCTGAGCTCCTTGACCTTGTCCTGCAAATCTCTGACCTCCTTGACCTTGTCCTGCAGATCCCTGAGCTCCTTGACCTTGTCCTGTAAATCCCTGAGCTCCCTGTCCTTGTCCAAATCCCTGAGCTCCCTGTCCTTGTCCAAATCCCTGAGCTCCCTGTCCTTGTCCAAATCCCTGAGCTCCCTGTCCTTGTCCTGCAAATCCCTGAGCACTTTTCCCAGTGCTTGGAGTTAACCAGTTGGACCAGTCATACAGAGACCAGATGTCTGGCAAAATATCATGTTTCTTGCAGAGTGTTTGGAATTCCTCAGGATTTCTCGCCACTTTTTCGCGCCATTCTTGCGTCTGGGAAGCATGGTTTGATCCAAAGGAAAAGGCCGTTGTTGCTTGTTGATTAAACCTGGATCCTGCCTGATCAGCTTTTCGAGCAATCAAAATTCCAGACTCTTCAAATGTTTCTCTAATAGCGGTGATTCTGAAGGCAATCTCGCTGGGCAGAGCTGCGAAGTCAGCATCCCGTTTTCTACTAAACATCGGAGCATTCTGAGAAGATGTTTTTGAAAAACCAAATCGTTTTTCGGCATTGGCATTGGAGGTAGCCCCAAACAGCGTCACCCAGGCGCGCGAAAAATCAGCATTATCTGCTTCTCCACCAGGGAATACATACATGTCTGGCATAAATGACGAATTGCTACTTCGTTTCAGATATAACACCTGTAGTCCCCCCTCTTTAGACGACGTCATTTGATTCAACGCTTCGCTTGCTGACGGGTTGATTTTGCTCATCAGAGGATTACCCCTTTGGCTATGTGTAAGAATCAGCGTGGCTGCTTCACGCCAATTCTTCAGCACACCAGCACACATTGCGAGTTTTTTTTTTGTTTTTTTGGCTGGGATCTATTCGCAAAACAACAAAGAACAGCTCAGCTGTTGGACTGGCTGGTTCGTAACTGGCCGGATGGTCGTTATACGTTCAATAAGAGTGACGTTTCTTGAGTTGGCAAGGAGCTCAAGGACACATAATTTTTACATGTCCACAATCGCATACCAAAGCAAAACCGCTACGTATAATAGTGCACTTTTTGGGTATTGATATCGACATGCCAAAACCGTCCAAAACCTGCCGAGTATGGCATCTGAAACGCATCAAAATATGATTTGAATTCTAGTGTCCTTTTTTTTTCCCTTCTTATTGTTTGTTGTTGTTGTTGTTGTCATCGTATCGATAATATTTTTTCTTATTGATATTGTTTTCTTCGACCAATAGCACTACATGTGTTATAATTTCCAGTCGAAACATTAAATCTTTGATTATATTATTTAGATTCGGGAGCAAAATATGTCGTTTTGATCAAATCAAACCACATCTTTGACACAGAGAGCCAACATTTTTCGCTCCCAGATCTAAATAACATAAATATGTATCGACTTGACTTGGGGGGAGGGGGGGGGAGGTGAGGAGGGAGGGGGGGGGGGGTCGAAGCACGATTAATTCAATCCTGTATTCGTTCAGCAAAAAGCCATGGATCACTGCAGACATTGTTCACTTTAAGCGACAAAAATAGAGACCAGTATAGACTAATATATACAAATCTACTATCAACTGATCATAGAAGAGGTATTGCCAGTTTGATATTTGGAAAGAATCACACTATGAACATTCCAAAATAGGGGGAAAAAAATAATGCATTAATTAGATCTAGGAGGGGGAGTGTTGGGGTGGATAGGTCGTGTGAGTTGGTGGATGAGTGGTTGGGTGTATGTTCCAACAAATATGACATAGCGTCACTCTCAGCAAACTTGCACGTTGTACCCAGTTCACCGCACCTTTTTTATTTTTTATTTTTTCTGGGGGCTATTTTCAGTGGAAATGGTACAGACTAGAAAGTATCATCAACAGGCCCAGCAATAACGGAAGCTGCTCATCTTCGTGTTCTCATACACGTACGTATATAGGTTTTGTGGTTCTCATATGCCCATTACAAATTGGATTAGCTGACCAAAAGGAGGAGTTTGTATTATACTCCATGTTTGGTGATATATATACTTACCATGTCAAACTGATGCAAACTAGGCCTATCAGTTTGCTCTGCTTGGCCAAATTTCGCGCAGCTAACAGTGAAAAGACGAGCCGTCTTGCCCGGTCCGCTCTTAGCCAATCAAACGCTTCTAAAAGCTATAAGTGCTGAATCATTCCGTGGCCATCAAAGAAAATGCCCCATGAGAACCACGGCGGAGACGCGGGGACGGACGGGCGGGCATTCGAGTTTGACATGGTAAGTATACGTATCACCAAACATGGAGTATAATACAAACTCCTCCTTTTGGTGTCATATACTGTACCATGTCAAACTGATGCAGAATTTAAAGCAAATAGAGGAGGGCAATGCCTACTGGTTCGTATGGGGAGCCCTTGTAACCGAGACGGCAGTGTTAGCCGCAACAAAGGAAATCCCCTTGGAACCGTCAGCCCTGGTCATACGGAAATCCCTGAGGTAGAAGTTGATGAAGGGATTCTCAGACCACCAGAAGGCTGCCTCCAAGACATGCTGCAGTGGCACTGAGTGCTGGAAAGCAGCCGAAGCAGCTATGGCCCGCACTTCGTGTGCTCTGGGATTAAGACAGCTGATATCCCTGTGTGCATGAAAGTAGGCTCTACGAATCATCTTGGGCAAGAATATCAGACAAAGATAGGGGGAAGGGACCTCGGGGTCTTGGTTCTCAGCCCGAAACTCTGGAAGGAAACGAAGAGTGATGGAACCATCTCTGTGGAAGGCCAGATCTTGTGGCATTCCACTAAGACCATGAATCTCGCTTCTACGACGGCCTGTGGCCAGCAACAGAAGGAAAGTGGTCTTGAGGGTGAGCAAGTCGAAAGGAATAGTCCCCAATGGCTCGAAGGGCTGTTTTTGAATGAAATCCAGCACCAGGAACAAGTCCCAGAGGGGCACTCTTCTGGGGTTTCTAGCTTCCTTCAGAGAGGCGCCCCTAGCCACCTCTCTGAGTAGGAAATCCGCTTCAAAGGCGGGACCACCAAGCTGTTTGATTGTGGTACAGATGGCAGACCTGTACCCTCGCACAGAACTAGCAGACAGGTTGAGAACTGAGGAGCAGTGAGCCAGAAAGTTGGTCAGCTGCATGCTCGTAGGGTTAGTAGGGGGAATGTCCTGAGCTGTACACCACTGCAACCATTTCTTCCAGCGAAAGTCATACAAAGTCTCCGTTCCCTCCCTCCTTGCTTTGGTGACTATGGAGAGGAGGTCAGAGGAGGCACCCCCCTGGGTCAGCGCAGCCAACACAGAGGCCGACCGAGGGGTCGAAGACTTCAATGGTGATGCTGACAGTTCCGACCGCACAGTAGCCACGCGTGCAGGTGGAGCAGTTGAGGATTGGAATGAGGAATGCCCGAACGAGGCTGCCTCAGCAGATGAGATTTGGTTTCGAGTTCCAGGGGTGGAACATGTGTCAGGGACTGAAGGTCCGGAAACCAGGGCTGGGCTGGCCATTTCGGTGCAATGAGGATCAGCTGCGGGCATTCCAATCTGGCTTTCCGTATCACCTTGGACAGAATTGGAAAGGGAGGAAACGCGTAGGCAATCAGACTGCTCCAGTCTAGAGAGAGAGCATCCACTGCCCACGCTTCTGGGTTGGCGACTGGAGAGACATAAGTGGGAAGTCTCTTGTTGAACTTTGTGGCAAAAAGATCCACCATCGGCCGAAACCACCGTTCCCACACCCCCTGAAGGGTGTCCTTGTCCAGGGTCCACTCTGTGTGGATGACACTCTTGGACCTGCTGAGCATCTGCCAAGATGTTGGCTTTTCCTGCTATGTGTCTCGCTGAAAGTGCAATGCCCATGCTGTGGCACCAACGAAGGAGAGCCTCGGTCCGCAGTGCGCTCCCCCCCCCTTTGTTCACGTAACATGCGACCGTCGTATTGTCCGTGAACAAGCGGATGGTCTTGCCAGCGGCCTCCCCCATGAAGTGCAGGAGAGCCCTGCGAACTGCCTCCAGTTCCAGAACATTGATGTGGCATAGGCGCTCCTCCGGGGACCAAGTCCCTGCTGCATGGAATGAGTCCATGTGGGCTCCCCAGCCCAGGGAGGAGATGTCTGTGAAGAGTACCACCTGAAGAGTAGGTGGGGATATGGGCACCCCCTGTGTCCGAAGAGAGGTGATTAACCACTCTGATGTCACCTCGAGGAGCCACTCGCCCAGACATATCTGGGTATCCAATGGCTGAGTGCTCTGGGACCACCGTAACCTCAGTGCCCTCCGAAGAGGGCGCTTGAGAACCCTGCCCAGGAGAATGAGAGGTGCCATGGACTCCATCATGCCCAGGAGGGAAGAAAGTGTCCGTGCTGTTGCTTGGGAGGAACGGCGCAAGTGGCTGAGGAAACCTGCCAGACAGTCCCAGCAATCTGGCGTCGGAGAGACTATCATGGACCCGCGTGTCGAATCTCATCCCTAAGAAGTCAAAGGACTGACTTGGGGACAGATCGCATTTCTCCTGGTTCGTGAGGAAGCCCAGTTGGGAGCAAAGGTCTAGAAGTCTGGCCGTATGACTCTGGCACAGGGCCTGCGAATTGGCCAGGATAAGCTAGTCGTCCAGGTACACACAGAGACGAATGGATTCCGACCGGACGATGGACACCAATTCCCGCACCACCTTGGTAAACAGGAAAGGGGCAAGGGAGAGACCAAATGGGAGGGCTGAGAACTGGAACACCTTGTCCCTCCACACGAACCTCAGGTACCGACGGGATGCCGGATGGATGAGGATATGAAAATAAGCATCTTTCAGATTGATAGAGGTAGCCCAATCCCCTGTTGAATGGTCTCCCGAATCTGTGCCTGTGTGTCCATCTTGAATTTGATTTTGGGGAGGAATTTGTTGAGGGGGGACAAGTCCAAGACTGGTCTCCACCCTCCAGAGACCTTTGGAATCACGAACAACCGGCCGTAAAAACCGGGGTCCGGGTCCGAGAGTTGAGATATCGCCTGTTTGAGGAGTAGGTGCGATATCTCTTTCTCTAAGATGCTCTCCTGCTCCGTCGAGCTGGGCACATCAGGAGGAGGAGTGGATCTTGGAGGGGGGCGATCCTTCGCCCAAGGCAGCATGTACCCCGATTCTAGCACCAATACAATCCAGTCGTTGAGTCCCAGAGCATGCCACTGATGTGCATGCCAGTACAAGTTTCCTACTTGGAGGGGCTGAATGACTGGCGGTGCTGAATCGGGGCTGCCTTCTGGCATTGGGCATGGCCCGTCGGCTTGGACGGACATGAGGTGGTTTATTCCTCTGCCGCTGATTCTGCGCACGCCGCTTTGACTTAGGTGGCGTGGTATATGGAGGGGCCCTGGTGGCTGGTCTCTTCAATGGCATAGAACCCTGGCGCCCATGGGAGGTGTGAGCTAAATATGAGGCCACCTCACTCTTTGTCTCTGACCTGTGGCTGACAAAATGGGGCGCATACTGGCCGAAGAGGGAGTGCTGCTGTGCTGGGATGGACTGCAGGGCAGCCTTCTCTACAGGAATGTTAGAGAGGTGGAGAACGGCATCACGCCGCACTAGCACAGTATTGAAGTGAAGGCTGGTAGCTGTGTCTGCAGCTGCCGTGAGACCAGATGCTACCCTATTGCCAAAAGTGTTTAAACTCTGGTCGGTGAAGAGGCCAGGCGGGACAGAGGAAGGAGACCCCGTGTCCTGATTAACCGGACGCTGTTCCCACAGCTCATTGGCCCTGTGGAGGAACGTGTCGAAGAAGGCATAAGCCGTGGAAACCTCGAGGAGGCAGCGGCGGGCCAATTTGTCCCACTCTGCTAACGTTTTAAAGGATAGAGTAGCTGAAGTGGGGAAGGTGGTGCGCTGTGAGACCAACATCCTGTCCTGCGCGGAGGGCTCTGCTTCCCTGTAGGCAGGGTGGTCCTGTGTGTACCAGGACCACACCCCTCCCTTGGAGGAATCTTTAAGAAACTTGCCCGGGGAAAAAGCGCCCGGGGCAGAGAGGGACTCCCTGCCTGGAGGAGGGATGGAAGCAGCACCCCTGACAGTGCGGGCTGGCTTATTAAGCCATTCCTGCGCCATTTCTGGCACTCTGGGTCGCCTTGTGGTTCTGGAGTTAGAGTCACATGGCCTAAGGAGGGTCAAGGGTAACAAAGTAGCCTGAGGGAATGATTCGGCATGCGTGACCCTATTGGGGAGGGTCAGTTCGACCTCGGCAAAGTCCGAGTTTGGCTCAGGCTGGTCCCTAGGGAGGCGCAGGCTCAATCTGTCCCCCTGGGATGGGGGCGAAGAGTGCTCATCTGCTTGTTCTCATCCGAAGACAGAGGCTCCAACTATTGTTCGCAGTCCATCCCCTGCTGGGTGCCATCCCAAGTGGATGTACCCACTGGGGCGTCCTGTGAGCTGTGGTCAGCCCAGCGGGATGAGCTGGGACGATCCCGAGCCGGGACCATGGCCACAGTTGTTATGTCCTTGACGCCTGAAGCAGGTGAGGAGCGTGTGGACCGTAGGTCCAACCATGCTTGGGATGGTGGGTGCCATACCTTCTCAGAGAGGGCGTCCCTGGATGCAAGAGGAACCCACGAGTGCTGTGAGGAGACAAACACCCACTCATCTCCCTGTAGGACTGAGGGCTGGGTAGGTGGGAACTGCAGGCTCCCCCAGGCCGAGCGGGGCCCCTCGGCAGCCATTGGTCCTGACAAGGAGGCCGTTGTGACCGTGGCGGTCACCTGTGGGTTGACAGAGGACCGATTTGTGGACTGAGTGGCAATATTGGTCGAGGAGCTCGACCTGACCGACAAGAAGTCCATCCCACTTGTCGGGGCTGTGTGTGTCACCCTGTGAGATGTGCTGGGTTGGGTCCGGTGGGGAGTGGACAAGGGGTTGGTCCCTGGTCCTCCCGGCAACCCAGCGTGCACCATAGGTGCGCCCCAGTACTGGCAGAATGGGGGTAACCACCCGTGGGCACCAGCCATCCTGTGACCCCAACCCCAAGGGTCACTGGCGCCTTGACCTCCATGAAGGGAAAAACCTGGCCAAGTCGGAGGGAGGTCAGGTCCGACTTGGGTGTCAGTCCCGCCCGAAGACGAGCGGGCTGACTGCCCAGAACCGCCTGACACGCGCGGGCCTCCCCCAGCAGGGGAGACTGGCCGGATAGCGGGTTGCCACGCGCCCCAAATCCCCTCCCGTGGGGAGACTGGGGTGGCTTGGCCCGGGGTGGGCAAAGTAGAGGTCCCCCCCCGAACCAAATTTTTCTCCCCCCCCCCCCTCCAGAAGGAGGTGGGGGAGTGGGGTCGACAGAGAAGGGAGGAGGGGGAACAGCAATGGGGCCTGTGAGGGCCGTCTCCGAGTGGGGACCCGGGTAACGGCCGGGCGCGGCCTCCCCTTGGGAGTTCGCGCCTAGCTGCGAGTCCCCACCGCCAAGAGAGGACTTGCCACTCCCCCCTCTCCCTGCCTCGCGCTGGGACACCTCGGGAGGCGACGCTCGTACCCCTTTCCCCCCGGTTCCCTTCATGACCGTTTTACTGGTACAAGAGTCGCCTCAGCGATCAGTGTCTAAAGATGCATCGCCGCGGTCCGTATCGGGAGGAATCATGAGCTCCGGGCCTGGGAGAGTCTCTTGCCGAGTCTCAGTCCCTGCCTCATGATCCCTGCTTTCGTGGGATGGCATACGAGGCATGGTACCCGCGCTTAGGCACCCAGCGAAAATCCGACCCCCAACAGAGAAAGGAAAGACAGGATCGACTTAGAGGTAGAGAAAAACGAACGAATCGAGGGGGGCCGAGTCGAATCGAGTACACAGAATGTAAGAATACAATACAGACAAGCCGCATGCAGCAAAGTAAGGCCAAATGAATACACTTAATAGCCAAAAAAAGCTTAAGACGAGACAGAGCGTAAACATGACAAGATGGCGTGGAGAGCCTTGTACGTACCATTGTTTTAAATTTGTGCTCCTGGTGGACAGTGTCACTCATCGCGCCATTCTGCGCCCGTCCACCGTTTACAATTCACTAGAAAACAGGCCTGCAACAGCTTTTGTGCTTCAAACCGATTTGGCTCACAACCTACACCGATTTAGGCTGCACATGCTGTTTTGGACAGCTGTGATCAGTTGTATATTTGCGAAATGCTTTCATGAATCCCCACGTGAGGTTTCCTGAAATAAACATACCTTGCCTTGTTCTGAATTCGTTGTGGCTATGATTATCCAGCACAAACTAGCATGTTTCAATAAACTAGCACGTTTCAATAGATTTTTCAAGATATATTTTTAAAAGTTGTTTTTACAGTGAACATAATCTAAATCAACCTGTGCAGTCTTCACCACGTCTATTTGCAGTATATCACTAATCAACACGAAAAAACCCCAACAAACAACCATATAATATGAGATTACTGAAAACCAGTTTCTGTGTCGAGTGTTTGTTACGATTCGTGGAAGCCGGAAAGCCGAGGTGAAGACATAGGAACTGAGTTTGAAACTTTGATCTAGATCTATACTATGATCGTTGGAAAAAAGGAAACGTTGATCGACATGTCGGATGATGAGGAAAAAAATCGATCAGTAGGCACACAGATGTAAGAACTGGTACGCCAGATCACAGATAGTTTTCTTTTCAATCGCCAAAGACGTGGAACAAGCTCCCTGATAACCTCCGTCATTCTGATTCCCTCGCATCTTTTAAATCTCGTCACAAAACTCACCTTTTTCCATCGGCAGTAAGTTCAATTGTGGCAGGTCCACTTCCTTTACGTTATGTGTGAATACATGACTGAAATTTGTGAATCAATCAAACTCAAAAGGTGCCACCCAGTCATTTGATGATGATGATGATGATGATATGCATACTTATATAGTGCCTGTCCTCGGTCAAAGACCAAGCTCTAATCGTTTTACAAACTCAGTCATTTGCACAACAGGCTGCCTACCTAAGAGCCGACTGACAGCTGCCATTGGGCGCTCATCATTCGTTTCCTGTGTCTTTCAATCAGATTTCAGGCCTTCACACATAGTACATATACACTCAGGCAGACACGTAACATTTTACGTGTATGACCGTTTTCTTTCTTTACTCCGCCATGTAGGCAGCCATACAGTACTTGACCTGGGAGATGGGAAAAATCTCCACCCTTTACCCACCAGGTGCCTTTACCGAGATTCAAATCTGGGACCCTCAGATTGAAAGTCCAACACTTAAGCCGCTGAGCAATTGCGCCCATCATTTCAAACAGCAGAGACCAAGTCTCTGGAGGCCTTCCCCTTAATGGAGACACCACTGCTCTAGTTGCCACCACTGACTACCACACTTTTGAGACTTTAGACTGAAATTTGAACAAATTAAACACACATATATAGTCAGAGTAGCCTTAAAACTTAGTGACACCCTGAAAGAGATGAGGAGAACAGGTAGAGATGGAGAGAAGTGGGCTGCTAGTTCATCAGAGATGCCCCACATTTGTTCAGAGATGAGGAACAGGTAGAGGTTGAGAAGTAGGTTGATGGGCGCAATAACTGAGTGGTTTAAACGTTGGACTTTCAATCTGAGGGTCCCGGGTTCAAATCTTGGTAACGGCACCTAGTGGGTAAAGGGTGGAGATTTTTCAGATCTCCAAGGTCAACATGTGTGCAGACCTGCTAGTGCTCGAACCCCGTTCGTGTGTATACACAAGTAGAAGATCAAATACGCATATTAAAGATCCTGTAACCCATGTCAGTGTTTGGTAGGTTATGGAGACACGAAAATACCCAGCATGCATGAACCATGACAGAGTCATCGGCAAATTGATGTTGGTTGTGTAATGGAAAGAAAGAGAAAAAAAAAAGAAAGCCAGTTTGTCAGAGATGCTCCACTGTCAAAGACTACAGGATAGAAGAATCAGAGGTAGGTTGATTTTTTTCTTCTTGGTGCTACTTTTTTTTTTTTTTTTTTTATTACTGGGGCCAGTTAATGTAGTGGAATGTTTAAAGCAAAAAAGAAATGATGATCTGGCAGCTCTACACCCATCCAACTATTTGCATCTTAAAAAAGAAAAAAAATCCCCCCGCCCCCCTGCACTTCAACCTGCCACTGAAGACCTACGTTTTATCCAGCTGGTAGAGAAGTGGTACCCCACCCCCCACCCCTTCCACTGAAGTGTCTCTGGAGTGCTACAGGGGGGAAAGGTGTTTGACTGAGGACCCATTATACCATTCTGGGTTTGTTTTTGTGTTTTTGTGTGTGAGAGGGGTGGGAGGAGGGAGAGTGTCCTTTCATGGCAATAACCTGTATTTTGTTTTAGCTACGTGTTTCAATATGACAGTCTTTGTCCCTCTGTGAATGCAGGTATGTAAGAACTGATCTTTACAATGGGGACTTACTGTAAGCGGAGAGAGAAAAGAAACATAACAAAATGGAAGAAAGAAACTGAAAATAAGAAATGAAGGAAAAAAGGAAGGAAGCACACAGAAAGAAAGAAAGAAAGAAGTTCAATTCAATTGCTCAAGGAGGTGTCACTGCATTTGGACAACTCCATATGCGCTACAGATGTCTGACCAAACGACCCACCATGATAACAGGCCTTGAGGGGAAAATCCCCCAGAAGATAACTATATACAAAATTGAATAAACATATAAATAAATAAAAATAACAATTAAAATGAAAGTAGAAAAAAAGAATAATAATTATAATCAACATGAAATTTTAACAAATCAAAAACTCTGTTTTTCTCAAAATCATAAGAAAAAGAAAAATAAGATGAAAGTATAAGTACCTTGACTGCCACGTTCACTGTAGTTTCAGTTCAGCCTTCAAACTGAGGAGACAGACGTGGGGTAATCCACTCCTCAGATGTGCACTTGGGGTACCCCTAACCCGACCTCTTCACACGTCAGGCAGTGTTGGACTTGGTAGTACTTGACTTGACTGTTAGACAGTTGAGGCCCCGTCAAGGGCTTGTTCGTCATCCGCGATCTAATCACTGATGCGCATGTGACGTGCAGGCAGTGGCAAGTACAAGGGTGGTGGTTAACATTGGCAGGCAGGAACATACACTGAAGGTAGCTCAGTCCAGTATAGCTGTCCAGGTGGTTTTTAAAAGAGTCAACAGATGGTGCCGTCACCACAGGTATTAACAACTCTTTCAGAGAAGTAGTTTGCTCTGATATTAAGACGGCACTGGTGTTTCTCTAATTTCAAAGCACTGCCTCTGAGATCACGTGTGGACGCCAGTTGGAAGCTAGGTCGAGACTGAGTAAAACCCATAGTGCAAGTATTTGTATACGTCAATAATGTCTCCACGGAGCCTCCTGTGTTCCAAGCATGGTAATTTTAGTTCACGCAGTCTCTCCTGATAGGGTTTGTCTTTCAGGCATGATAGCAGTTTGTACGCGAGTATCGAGTGACAACTTCTGCTGTCATTTTCCCAGTGTTGTACTGAGTAGTGATGGCAACTTCTGCTGACATACCCCAGTGATTTCAACACGAAGCACAGGCCTTGTGGCGATTCCTCTGTCCAGAAGGCCAGTGTCCATGGTTCAAGGACACACACCGACCAGGATTTTTATGCCCTCGTCTATTAGACCATGAGTTGAGAGGCAGTCTGGTCGCTAGTCTTTTGGACAAGACCGAAAACCAAGGTCCCATTTGTCGCATGCACTTAAGAGAATGTATAAAGTCTGAAGGCAACAAAAGGGTTGTCCCTGATAAAGTTCTGTAGAAAAATGCACTCTGATAATAAAACATGTGCAATTCCTGAAGGAAAATAGAAGGAAAAAATAAATTAAAAGGGTAGCATCAGATTATGACGAAATGCTCTTCCTGAGGACAGCAATGTGATTTCCTTGGAGAGAAATCTACTGTCACTGTAGCATAATACATGTCTTCTTCGTTCGTGGGCTGCAACTCCCATGTTCACTTGTATGTATACGAGTGGGCTTTAAAGTGTATGGCCGTTTTTACCCCGCCATGTAGGCAACCATACTCCGTTTTCAAGGGTATTCATGCTTGGTGCGTTCTTGTTTCCGTAACCTACTGAATGCTGACATGGGTTACAGGATCTTTAACGTGCATATTTGATCTACTGCTTGCGCATACACATGAAGGGGGTTCAGGCACATGCAGGTCTGCATGTATGTTGACCAGGGAGATTGGAAAAATCTCCACCCTTTACCCACCAGGCGCTGTTACCGAGATTCAAACATGGGACCCTCAGATTGAAAGTCCAGCGCTTTAACGACTCGGCGCCCGTCCAATACATGTCAACTTCTACCAACATTCATAGTAAGGTCTGATGCTGACAGAGGTGATTTGAGTGACTGCTGATACCAACTGAAAAACATGTCAGAGAACAGGATGACAAGACTGGAATATTTATCAAAGTCTTAAAGTCTCCACAGCTTGTGCCAAGTGAATATTTCCTGTAGCAAGAAGGCAATCTTTAAGAATTTTTTTTTTATCGAAAAATAAATCATTTGTACTTTATTAAAACTGCTTAACTCAGTACAGCCAGCTGGCTCCCCCGACTTTCCCCACAGGCCTTTGTATGTGTAAGAAATAAAATTGTCAAAAAACCCACAACCAAATGTAACAATTTATGAACTGAAAACTTCCAAACTGATCAGTAACATAATGAGTTAGTTGGGGACAAAATAAATAACTTCCTTCTTATGCCATAACAAAAAAAAAAAAAAAAAAGAAGAAGAAAAAAAGTATCCATACGTTTTGTTCAAAATGTTCACACACTGATGATCTGTAAACCAATCCAGGAAGCACACAGAGTTTGAAACATTACATAGCTGCGATAAGGCCCCTTTGTCTAATTCTGTTGTCTGCCTTGTGACTGAGAAGAAACTGGGTCAGATGCCTTTGTTGACACACACTGTTTTCATGAACCAGTCAACGTGAAAATAACTCCCCTGCTCGCAAGCACAACAACACACTCTGCGTTTATTGGTCGCAGTGAAGAGTGGAAAGGTCAGTTATGATATTTTTAACGTATAACGTCATTATGGAAATTAGGTGCCACTCAAAAATTTCAAAACTATCTAAAACCCCGATCTGGCTCATTCATTTGACACAGTAGGGCCTTGATTTTGTTTTTGTATTTCTTTTTATCACAACAGATTTCTCTGTGTGAAATTCGGGCTGCTCTCCCCAGGGAGAGCGCATTGCTACACTACAGCACCACCCATTTTTCTAAATTTTTTCCTGTGTGCAGTTTTATTTGTTTTCCCTATTGAAGTGGATTTTTCTACAGAATTTTGCAAGGGACAACCCTTTTGTTGCTGTGGGTTCTATTTATGTGCGCTAAGTGCATGCTGCACACGGGACCTCGGTTTATCGTCTCATCCAAATGACTAGCATTCGGGGCCCTTTGGCCAGAGTGAGCTTAACACACACACACATCCACTCACTTCTGTTTCCTGCGCACTCCCTGCCGGCACATTCATCATTGTGCATGCAAAAAGAATTAAACAGTTCAAGTCTTCTTCATTTTATTGTTGGACTTCATCAAAATTGTACACACACACACACATACACGCTCACACACACACACACATACATTCGCATCCTTCAATGTTTGTTTTTGACAACTTCTCTCCCTCTCAGACAGTCAAAGCCCATCTCTGCACACCCACACACTAAGCGTCGCCAGCAACAACAGTGCTGTCCCCAGATCAAACAAGGTATACCCCCTGTGGACAAACCACAAACACTTTCATTCATTCTCCCAACACTCACAGACACACACACTCTCTCATCCACCCCCTAACACTCACAGACACACACACACTCTCTCATCCCCCTAACACTCACAGACACACACACACTCTCTCATCCCCCTAACACACACACTCTCATCACCCCCCAACACTCACAGACACACACACACTCTCATCACCCCCCAACACTCACAGACACACACACACTCTCATCACCCCCCAACACTCACAGACACACACACACTCTCATCACCCCCCAACACTCACAGACACACACACACTCTCTCATCCCCCTAATACACACACTCTCATCACCCCCCAACACTCACAGACACACACACACTCTCTCATCCCCCTAATACACACACTCTCATCACCCCCCAACACTCACAGACACACACACACTCTCATCACCCCCCAACACTCACAGACACACACACACTCTCACTCACCTCTCTACCCCCATACACACATGGAGACACTGTCACCCTCCCCCCCAACTCCCCCCCACCCCACACACACACACTCTCACACAATCCCTCCAACACTCACACACACACACTTTCTCAACCCCTCTCCCCCACCCCCCACACACACACTCACACAACCCACTCCCTCCAGCCCCAACTCCTACCCCACCCCACCCCACCCCTCCAAACCTGCTGTCCATCACAGCAATCACTGACAGAAATCGTGCTGCCCGTACGCCGAGTACAGCCAGTACTCCTTGCTGGGGAAGCAGACCAAGGTGTGGTGGTTGTCCCCTGACTGGAGGAAGCCGTGCTCCCTGGAGCCCACGGACACTGGGCAGTCTTGGAACCCCATCAGGGTCAGGCTGCCCCACCTGCATCCACAGTCCTCTGTCTCCACCTCCTTCCTGCACACAGGCAGGTTAACTAGTCCTTTAAGTCACTCCTTCAGCCTATAGAGATGCCAATGGTCATGACTGTGCCGTATTTTGTTACGCTCGATAGCAGTTCGTTCTGATGTTACGCCCAACGTCAATATTGTTCTCAGTTCATTTTCGACTAGATAGCATGGTAATACGCTTTCCTGTCGTAACATTACCCAGATGCTCTAGATCTATTGAGCACGAGGCCAGGGCAGTCACTACAAACTTTGGTTTCACATGATGATGCTCAGCTAATTGCTTGCGCATTTACATTGAAACAGCATTGAGTGGACCAATCAGCTCAATCGTAGCAGTTACACTGTGTTGCAGGTAGGCCCGAGTGTTTGCATGCCTTGTAGATAAAATTCACATTTGCTGATGTGGCTCGGAGTGCGAGTGTTCTTACCAAATTCAAAATGTTCCTACCAAATTTCATGATCGTTCCAACAAACACTCGGCAGGGGTTGGCATCCGACAGCCAGAGAAATAGTCCTGGAACCCCATCACCATCAAACATGTTATTGGTCCTTTAAATCACTTCTACAGCCAGGGAAGTAGTTCTGCATGTATATGATTATTTTTTGCACTGTAACAAAGTGTTTCTATGTCAGTTTGTCCAAAAGTATTGTGATTTGTCTGAAAGGAACTATTTTCTTAACCCTCTTGCTCTGATAGAAAAAGGGGGAAAAAAGAAAAAAAAAAAAAGAGAAAGGTTAAGCAACCAAAAGTCCTGCCCAGAAAATCATACTTGTCACCTGGTCTGGTCGAGCACAAATCTTGCCATCAATTAGTCATATGTGTTTGCTATGTTCCTTAAGATTTTTTGAAGCATCTTCAACAGATGATACCAACTTCTACTGCAACGTGAAGTGCAACTCGAATGTGCATTGTTTTCACACAAATTGTTTTGTTCCTTTTAGTCTTTTTTTTCATCATGAAACCATGCTTCATTCTGGGTGGGACTGCATGCCAGGGCATCTACATATTTTCCCAAAATACTGAATGCTGATGTGGTGTTTGGCGTGCTTATTTCAATCCTACACACTTGCACACAAAATGAATTCAAGCATCAAACATTTCCACACCAAATGCTGACACAGAAAACTCTCCAACCCTCCTTACACACCAGCACTGGGTGGGATTCCACTCCCCAGACCTTCATGACACAAGTCCACTTCTCTGTTCACGTGGTTCTGATGCCCGTCTATCACGTTCTACATACGCCAGTTCACCTGTAGCCCCTCCCAAAAGGTTAACCAGGAGTCCTCACAACTCCTTCCCACAAGGTTAACAATGAGCCCTTCCCACAAAGTTAACCAAGGTCCTTCTCACAAGTCCTTCACACAAATTTAGCCAGGAGTCCTTCCCACAAGGTTAACCAGGAGTCCTTACCACAAAAATAACCAGAGGTCCTTCTCACAAGACCTTCCCACAAGGTTAAATGGGAGTCCTTCCCACAAAATTAATCGTCAGCCCTTCCCACAAGGTTAATCAGGAGCCCTTCTCACAAAGTTAACCAGGATTCCTTCTTACAATGTTGACCATAAACTTCCAACAAGGTTAACTGGGAGTCCTTCCCACAAAGTTAACCAGGAGTCCTTCACACAAAGTGAGTCCTTCCCACAAAGTTAACCAGGAGTCCTCACAAGGTTAACCAGGAGTCCTTCACACAAGGTGAGTCCTTCCCACAAAGTTAACCAGGAGTCCTTACAAGGTTAAACAGGAGTCCTTCCCACAAAGATAACAATGAGTCCTTCCCACAAAGTCAACCAGGAGTCCTTTCCACAAGGTTAACCAGGAGTCCTCCCCACAAGGTTAACAATTTCTTCCCACAAAATTAACCAGGGGTCTTTCTCACAAGTCTTTCCCACAAAGTTAACCAGCAGTCCTTTTCACAAAATTAATCAGAAGTCCTTCCAACAAGGTTAACAATGAGTCCTTCCCACAACATTAACAATGAGTCCTTCCCACAAGGTTAACCGTAACTCCTTCCCACAAAAGTAACCCACAAAGTTAACCATGAACTTCCAATATGGTTAACCCGGAGTCCTTCCCACAAAGTTAACCATGAGTCCTTCACACAAGGTTCACCATGAGTCCTTTCCATAAAGTTAACCAAGAGTCCTTCTCACAAAGTTAACCAGGAGTCCTTCCCACAAAGTTAACCAGGAGTCCTTCCCACAAAAGTTAATCAGGAGCTCTACCCACAAAATCTACCCAGGTATTCTACCCATGAAAATTAACCACGAGTTCTATGTCTACCCACAAAAGTTAACCATCAGTTTTTCCCGCACTTTAACCACAATGTCTGTCCTTAAAACCAGGCGTTGTTGGCATGAAACTTAAACCCACAAAACGTAGCTCTCACGTCTTCACATTCTGTCTGTCCTTACCTGACCCGATCCAGCAGCCATTTCGTTGCAGCAGGGGTCAGGAACCCGGTCACCGACAGAACACAGCATCGGTCGCAGGTGGTGGAGGGTGAGGGGCAATCCATCGTCGACACAAAGCTGTCTGGTGAAGCCTCCGACCTGCAGGCAAAGCGAGTTATCACCTGGGGGGGGGACGCTCACTCAGGCTGGCTCCGCAACTAAGCCATTACTGTCGTTAGTAGGGGGCTTAGTAGGTGGTGTCCTAAGTACGTTAAATCAGAACAGGCACCACTGAACACCACCGAAGTGACTCAGCAGCAGTGCAGGGTCTCCTCTGGTGTGACCTAACATCGATGGTTCCCTGCGGACTGCCGATGCTGGAACTGTGATGGATGAACCCGGATGTGGCCATGTATGGGGGAATCTAAATGAGCGGCGTGGGAGTAATGCCACAGAAACAGTGCATATGCGGATGATGGGGCAGCAAAAAAAAAAAGTAAAAAAAAAGTGAGTTATCACATAAACACCCATCATCGATAGCTCCATGTGGACAGCCAACACTTGGGGGTGCGAAAGACGAATCCACTGTTATGACTGTGTATGGAGGGAGTCGGGGGGTGGGGGAGAGATGCTACTGAAATGGTGCAGATGATGGGGCAGCAAAAAAAAAAACAAACAAAAAACATAATTAGGTGCATGGTGGGTGACAAGGAGAGAGAAAGAGTGAGAAAAATAAGTGCAGGATCGGAATGAAAGAAAGAAAGAAAGAATGAATGAATGAATGAATCTTTATTCTCCAACGGTGAAGATATTAGCACACTGGCTGACTTGCACATCTGCCGTTGTTGTTCTCAGAGTTACGAAGAGACACACAGACACATACACATTTAAATGTTGTTATACTCAGTACATGTAGGGGGAGAGACAGCACTGAACAACCTGCAGACCCGGACACCCCCATCAAGACAGTTCAAAACTTAAAAGAGTTAAGCGCTTCATTCAGAACACTGTATATATATTCAGGTTTATGTAGTCTTTTTCTTTGCTGGCCCGCAATAAGTGATTGAGGTGAAAATGTGCCTGTCTAATGTTGTTTTGCATTCCAACTGATTCTTTTTTCTTTTAGATTTGTATTTCCACCAAGAAAAGAAACTGGTGTTAAAACACATAAACAATGCACAAAAACTCACAGGTGTTTAGTATGGGTGCACTAAAGACAAAAAAAAATCTTAAATATTATCTTTAACTTGAAGTACACCTCACATAACAATAACCAGTCACACACAAGCTGTAATTTTTACAGAAGGAAACACAGACATATAAAAAACACAAATACCAGGCGATTCAACAGCTTTTCAACCACGGTGTCACATTCCTTACACACAGACACCAGCAACATCACTAATTACATAGTTTAAAGAGCTGAACCGATTTTGGAATTTTGCATTTAGTTCTGAGATCTGGGGAGCTCAAAAGTGTTTGGCTGAACGTACAACTGCAAGCCTAAAAACATTCGCAAGTCTACACGCTTAAAACTACACTGCTGATCTTTCCCTGGAAGCACACTTCTTTTCCAACCCAAAGGACAGGAACATATGTGTGGAAGAAGGCGTCCACCCAAAGGGAAGCTGGGAAACCCACTTTCACAGCACAACATTCAGCAAAGAAGAAGAAGGAAAAGGGAAAGACCCCCTGCCCAGCTTAGGCATTCGCTTTCCGGTCATCGCTGGGCGCTCATCAATAGGCACCCACACAAAACAACCACTCAACACAAAACAACCTCTCGACACAAAACAACGACAAAGATTAGAAGACTGGCAGACTTGTAGAAGACAACCCGAGATGGAACAGAAGCTGTTTCATGACCTAAAACACCTCTTGCTCTTTCTACTTACATGTCAATCCCGCAGGCAACAGCCCCGAGCCATTCCCACAATGCCTCTCTGCTGCAGGACTGCTCCGTTTCCTCAACGACAGCACTGTCGACCACCGGCACTGAGGCACGGTTCAACCACTGGGTTCGTACTGCCATTGGCACAGGGGAGACCACTAGGCCTTTACTCATGAAGAACTGGGCCACTGAACTTGGACAAACCGATTCATCTGGGGGGAAGAAAAAGAAAAAAAAAGAAAAAAGAAGAAATATAATAAATTTTCAAAAAAAAAGGAAAAGAATAAAGAAAAAAAGAATCAAAACCATTAAACCACACCAACTGTAATAACTATAATCAAAGGAAATGTTCTATCTAAAATTACGTTTAAATAACATACTTACCGTGACCCAACTAGTGCAGATTCCGGCAGGGGTCTGACATTCCTGTCCTGTGCAAACTACTATCCGCCTATGCGGAGAAAACGAAAGTACTATGGCCGATAACCTCCCGGAAGTAGGTAACCTCCCCTTTGTCCCCCTGGCTAGTGCCCTCTCTTTTTCCGGCAGCCATCTCGACACCTGTTCCTGTGCACTTTATACGGCTAAGTTTTTTTTCACATTTTTTATCTGTCTATCGATTCTTTGGCGTTTCTGTTTTGTGTCCAATTATGTCTTCAAACAGGTCTCAAAATTATGTGGCTCGATTGGGAACATTAACACTTTGACACGCTGGAACTAACCAGGTGAAGAGATGTGGAATAAATGATAATCAAATACGACCAAAGATCAACCCTAGTCCTTCACAAAAGCAATAATAATTAAACAACTGAAGGTCAGTCCTTGGTAATGCAATACATCACAATACAGTGTAGTAGCAGTCTTCAGTTTAACGTCTTCCACTTTAAGTGATATTAGACGGGGGAAAAAAAAAAGAGAAGAAAAAAAAAAGGGGGGTGGGGGGTGCTGGAGGGTGGAGCGCGGGGCGTGGTGGAGAGAACAGCATTGGGCAAAGGGTGAAAAATGGTGTGTGTGTGTGTGTGTGTGCGCGTGTGTGTGTGTGTGTGGTGGGGAAAGATACAGAGCAGTGGAAAAAATAAAGCATTAAAACGGGAGACATAGGCACAATATAGAAGGAAACGCTAACATCAAACAACTGTGACAACTATAACAAATGTCCAATCGGACTAAGCAGCAAACCTTCTGCAATAGCAGATAGCATCTTGAAATTGTCAAAAATACATTCAAAAGAATTTTCCGAGAAGTTTGGTAAAAACAGTGTATTTACCATGAGGTGTCCAGGAGAAGAGGTAGTCACAGGTGAGGCCCAGACACTTCTCCAAGCACCACACAGCGCGGTCATACCCCTTCCTGCCTGGTGTAAAGCTGCTCCGCTTGAGGTCAATGTCGATCACTGGAGCAGGTGACAAACTCCTCATTTTCACTCATGCATGAACACACACACACACACACACTAAGTGACCCACACAGTGACCCACACACACATGATATTAAAATGCAGCTGGATAACACCTTCTTTTCTACTCTTTTAATTGTTGTTTGATTTATTTTACTACAAAAGGACCCCCCTACACCAAGCTATTCATTTTTTTTTTTATTCATTCATTCTTTTTAATGTGTGCTCTCCCAAGTCTGTTCCGACAATGGCCAGATTGGCCCCTGCAATGTATTTATCCTGATCCTGATCCAATTTCTCTTTTTGCTGGCAGACTTAAAATGAACTTCTTTTTTTTTTTGGGGGGGTGGGGGGGTGGGTGGAGGTGGGGGGTGGGTGTGGGGGTTCCTTTGTTACATTAAAAAAAAAAAAAAAAAAAAAAGAAAAAAAGAGAAGAAAATCAGGTGATCCTGACTGCAGTAAACAAACACTAGGATGTTTTGACTGTTACGTTGTCTTCCCAGTTTTCACTCATATATATTATTGGGAAAAAAAAAATCTATAGCTTTTTTTTATGCCAAAAAGGACAGTTTGAAGATTAAACACCAGACTCTTCATACTTCCACATATATTCTTTTACAAATAATGTTCAGGCAAATAGGCGGAATATATAAACTCTATGCATGTGTGAAAACAGACCACACAGAATAAAATAATCTAATCATTTTAACAGGTGAGTCAATTTTGGCAAGTTTTTTTCTGTTGAGATACAACCTAAGAAACATTAAAAAAAAAAAAAAAAAAAAAAAAAAAAAAAAAAAGTATATCACTGATGATGTATTTCTATTATCATGTTCATCATTCCTGTATTTTCTTCTGATTATTTCAAATGCTAACTCTGATGTCTTTGTCATCCTTACTCATAAAATACATGTACAACATAATTTTCAAAGTTTCACGTAGCAACAGCTGCTAATACCATTACTCCTCATAGTGGCTCAAAAACAAATGTGATACACCAGTGTGCACGCTGAGTCCATAAAAATGTTATATATACTGGCCTGTCTGTAGGCCGCTGCTTAATTAAGAGGTGCTGGTAGTGGAAGCGTCTTTTAACCCTCACCATATTTCATTGGTTTCTTGCCCGAAAAAGCGGACGGTTTTCCCTCCAGACCGAGCTTCTCGTACGTATCCTTGGTAACGCTCAGTATCAGATGACCTGTCAGACACATAACGCTGATTGTTATGCAAGCGAAATGACATTCGTTCAGTTACAAAACAACACATTTCTGGTGACTCTAGACACAGGATTTGAACCCAGAACCCCCAAACTGACAGACCAACACTTCTACCAACCAGCTGTTGTGCCTGTCCGTAATCATATAACTATGATTTCACTCAAACGACGTACACTGGCATCTACAACAAACGGCTAATTCTGCATGCTGGCACATATTTTTCATTTATGTGGATATAAATTATAATACCCAACTCCACTCAGGCAGAAAACCCAATTACGATCATGCACATTACAAACTATTTTCTACACAGTGACAACTGACCTGTGGGAATGGCGGCCAAATGCTTCAAACTATTTTCTACACAGTGACAGCTGACCTGTGGGAATGACGGCCAAATGCTTCAAACTATTTTCTACACAGTGACAGCTGACCTGTGAGAATGACAGCCAAATGCTTCAAACTATTTTCTACACAAATGACAGCTGACCTGTGAGAATGACAGCCAAATGCTTCAAACTATTTTCTACACAGTGACAGCTGACCTGTGGGAATGGCGGCCAAATGCTTCAAACTATTTTCTACACAGTGACAGCTGACCTGTGGGAATGACGGCCAAATGCTTCAAACTATTTTCTACACAAATGACAGCTGACCTGTGGGAATGACAGCCAAATGCTTCAAACTATTTTCTACACAGTGACAACTGACCTGTGGGAATGATGGCGATGCAGTCTTGGGTGTCAATGTGTCGCTTGTGTGATAACAGATACAGCTGACCTGCAATATCAAATATATCAGTAATTATAATACAAAATCTAAAATAATCTACAAAAAAAAATCATAATTTTCCAAAAAAATCATAATGTTTGAATATATACCGGTATGTCTTTTATTTTTCTAACCAAACAAATAGAGAAAAATGTTTCCCTTCCCTTCACTTCAGACCATGTATGATCAAACATACACACATACAGTACACATAAACACAACACACACAAACCATAATAAATCATACATATATATGTAGTGTACGCACAAACCATAATCAAACGTACACATGTACACACAAATACAACACACTAAAATCTACTATGGCAAGAGGTGGGAGGGAGTGTTAGTCAGGCAGGTTTAAGACAGCAATCATAATCTCTATCATTATCATTTATCAGCCACTTCAATGCAATTGTCTTGCGTATCAATCATTTCTTATTATAATTTCTTCCATCCTACAACACAAAAACTGCCCAGTATCATGGGAGGAAATATTAATCACTGTGTAACTCACACTAGTTTACAAGCTGTCACGTCAAGGCAATGTCAGAGAACTGAACATGAAAAGTGGAACAGAGATCTACATGGTCTCAAGACAATGATCACTTGTAGCAAAGTTGTGTATCAAATACTATACTTTAGTGATATATCTATCTATCTGTCTATCTATATATATATGCCTAGTACTTGTAATACAGAAACATTTTCAGCAAAAAATGCAAGCGTTAACATTTTACAAGGCAAACTCATACACATTGGTGGAAGCACAGACGGACACAAACTCGAAACGGGAGACTATAATTAATATGACTATGGACTCATTTTGCTTATAAATCAGTTGAAATCTAAACACATGCAGGCAGCTTGAAATGTCCAAGGCTCACCTCTCTTTACAAAAGCCTCGATGAACTGTTTGTCCAGCAGCTGATCGGCTGGAACATTACGCGCAACGTGAGACATCTGTTGCTCCTCCAGCCCGCTGATTTCTGATGGCAGGTGTGCTGTCTTACCATTGTAGGGCACAATGATGTTCACCTGCACAAACAGAAAAATATTTACACACACACACATATCTATATCTATCTATCTATCCTATGAAATATACATCATAATAAATAATTGACATATATACTATTATTGTATAATTAAATAATTTTAATAGAGACTAATATAATACTGATCAAACAGCAGTATTGAAAATAACACATTGAATGTGGTAACTTATGTATATATTATACTGTGAGTCAGTTTTCATTTGGAATGAATACAGATAATCTTACTTCATGCTGATAAATGAAAAAAAACAAAAAAAAATACCACAACAAAATAATAATCTATCATGTGTCTCATATTACCACATTAGTAATCAAAGAGCACAGACACCCTGACACGCTCAAAGTTGAACACACACACAGACACACACACATTAGCTGTGTTTATGATTGTAAAATTAGTAAGTATTAGAGGACTATTACTAACAGTTTTTTGAAAATAATTAATGCATTCTAAGAAAAATTGTTGCTTTTGTAGAGCAAACATGTTCTCAGTTTTAAACTTTTGCTGAACATTCTGCGCAAACATGTCCTCAGTTTTAAACTTTTAGTTTTACTTAAACACTTACTGGCAGTGTCACTGACAAATGTTATACAAAAGGATCAATTTCTTTTTTTCTGTTTTTTTTCTTCAGCAATACTTTTAACTTGAAAAAAATGTCAACAGTAGCTTGCAACAAGTCACACACAACTTTCACTGTAGCTGAGAGAGGGATAAAACAAATAATTTCAATAAGACAGATGCTGTTCTGCCAATGGTTGGCCGAGTCTAAATTCAATAGACTGAATGCCTATTATACGAAAGTGAGTGGATAAGCTGAATGCCTATTACGCGGACAGTAAGGAATTAAAACTTGCCTATTCTAGATAAAATTCTCTAACAATTTGCCATTGATCAATGCGATAGAAAATGCCACTGAATGCCTCTGATTTGGTTGTGTTCAAGCGGGCAGTTTGGATTTCTCACTTCTTTTTCTCAGTAGCTTGGCGTCAATCCCAGATCAATATAAAACTTGACGCTCTGTGTAGATCCCGACAAGAGCGACAGTCAAATTCCTGCTACACCCGATTTTTAAAATATTGCCACCTATCTTCCATTCTATTTTGCCTTAAGTCACTGGTGTACCTTATTACTGATGTAATGTGTTATCAGCATGATAGAGGGCCAACTAAACAGTTGATTAGGCAGTTGAAGTGCGCTCTGTGATTGGCTCAGAGAGCTGTCTGGGGAATAGCATTTTCTTGTTGACTTGAAGTTAACCTGACCGCCAGGGAAAAAAAACTGGAATAGCCACAGCGTTTCAATAATTTGAATAAATCTCTGAAAGAGAGGGGAGAGGAAAGACAGAAACAGATGAAATGCACTGGAATGAGACAGAGGATAGGGAGAGAAAGAGGAGAGGGGGTCACAGAGAGAGAGAGAGAGAGAGAGAGAGAGAATGTAAAAATACTATGTAACTTGTAAGATTCAGTTTCAGGTTCTCAAGGAGACATATCCATATATATATATATATATATATATATATATATATATGCTACACCACATCTGCTAGGTAGATGCCTGACAGCAGCATAACCCAACGCGCTTGTCAGACCTTGAGTGTATGCTTATATTCGTGTACCTATAAAAGTTGATTTCGTTTTACATAATTTTACCAGAGGGCAACACTCTCACTGCCATGGGTTCTTTTCAGTGTGCAAAGTGCGTGCTGCACAAGGGACCTCGGTTTATTGTCTCATCTGAAAGACTAGACGCTCAGTTTGATTTTCCAGTCAAACTTGGGAGAAAGGGCGAGAGCGGGATTCGAACCCACACTCTCACAAACCATCTGTATTGGCAGCTGAGCGTCTTAACCATTCTGCTACCTTCTTCCTATATAAAAACAGTACTAGCAGAACACAACTCTCCGCTTTTAATGTTTTATCTGTGACTGACATAAGTTTACAGTTGGGCCAAGAGCATAGCTGGAGCTGTATGTCCTCCACTGCAATGGGACAATGACTGTATGACTGACTATTCGTATGACTCTCAAACTTACTAGCAGGCAAGACTGCACTGGCTCTTAGTCTTATGCTGCAGCCTTGGAGTTGGAGGTTAACTGGCTTTAGGGACCATCCCAACGCCGATTGTACTAAACCCTCTTGGCCGAGAGAGTGGGAATGTAACTCAGGCAAGACACTCTCCATTGTAATCAAATTCTAGCCGAAATAGTGGGGACAGAAGTTGCTTCCTCTGCTGTTCTGATGGTCACAGTAGGACACGAGGATCACTTTCACTTTGCCTGGAAGAGAATAAATAACAATAATTTTAACATAAACAGTATCGTAAACGAGGCACTTACACTGTGTGTAAAATACTTAGTTTCAATGTGTTTTCCATGGGAGCTTTTCGGGTTCACAAAACTGGACTTTTCGAAAACAAGCCGAGTTTTCGGCACCGCGTTGGAAAAGGGCGCAGCCATTTTGCAGGTTGGCCGAAACAACAAAGTGAGTTATCGCCCTTCCACTAAACACCGGAAACCACACATACACACACAAATGGACCCATACAACACAGAAATTCTCCACAGAGCTCAAAATTTGTGTTCGCTACCGCTCTGTGTATGTGTAATGTGCTGTGTGTGTGTGTGTGTGTGTGTGTGTGTGTGTGTGTGTGTGTGTGTGTGTGTGTGTGTTTATTCCTTAACAACTTTCCACAGTGTGTCAATGTGTCGTCACCACTTTCATCAATATCGCATTCAGCTGGATGTATCCATCACTTAACCAATGCTGTTCTCTTTCGAAACAAACTTTGAAAACTCATCTATTCAAACAGGTCTTGATGAAACATAGCTAATTGTCTGCATTCTTCCTCCTCCTTCATACCCCACTTTGCCCTCTTAACTGCATCTGGATCAAGAAGCTCTATTACCTGCCATGTTTCATTTTCTCCTTGAAGTCTCTTTCTTCCACCTCTTCACACATACCCCCCCCCCCCCCCCCCACACACACACACAATCTCAGATCTTTGATGTACAGTTCAAATATACTTGATGTTCAGTCTGTGATGAAGATTACAATGGCGCTGCAAGTAGTGTAGAAAAACCCGGGGCTACCCATCACTGTCACTATCACTAGAAAGTTAACCAGCTTGTGAGAGATTAATTAAATTGCAGGGAGAGAGGATCCGTTCCATGCCTTCTTCTTCTTCTTCCTTGGCATGTACTGGGTTACATGTGAACGTATATATCCCAGGAGTGAAGTCTTCTGAGCTGACTGGGTATGATTAAGTGGGTGGCCTGTAGCTTAGAAATAACTTGGTCTAAAAGGTTAAAACTAAGTGACACTGCTGGATAGTGATTCTTAGCTGGACCAGTACCCTGACCAAAAAGCAAGCCTGGAAGAGCTCCAGTGAAGGTATCCATGAAGCTGGGTGGCAGGTTGTTCCACTAGCACAGGGTTATGGGGAAGAAACTATTGCAGGGGACTGGGTGGGTCACAGTGGAGTGTTCCTGGAAGAGTCTTTCAGCCCCCCTCGTCCAACTATCCCCTCTGGTGTAAAACAGAGACTTTTCAATGTAAACCAATCTGTTGTTGATCTTGCAAAGCATGGTGAGGCAGTGTTTTTTGTTCTCTTCTTTTGGAATTAGCTGAATGACTGTGCAAGATGGCACCAGAACAAAGCTCTGAATACCATGTATCATGGGCACTTTGTATGAAGGGAAGGGTTCCGATATGATTCACAACCAAGATGGATGTGGATATTGGTGGACAAGGGAGAGAAATGTGGGGTGTCATCAAGAGCTGTTTGAGCAGGACTCAGACTGGATTTATTTCCCTTGGAAAGAAATGCTTCCATGGATTCCCAGTTCAGGCTCAACTAGTCAGATACAGAGCTGAACATGTCACTTCATTCACAATTATTGTAAATTCAAGTTGTTGATCTGTGCATTTGTCTATGGAATATTGCTTTCTCTATTCTTATTGCATTGTATCAGATTGATGATTACATTTGGCCTTTTATTTGATTTCATTTTATTTTCCCCCCCATTTGTATTATCTCCCCTTTTGTTTCTTTTGTTTAAAATATCTTCGCTCTTCCTCTGTGGCCATCATCCTGTTATTGTCATGTTTCCTTGTTTCTCTATGACTCAAAAGAGTTAATGGGAATAAACTCATTGTCATTGCCACTGGCATGGCATCCAGTCACAGTGTGATCAAGGATTGCTTTGTGTGAAATGAGAATGCAAAGGAGTTACCATGAAATCATAGCTTGGACCATGTGTGAGAAAGACGCTGATCAAAGTTTGGTTGCCTAACAGCAGCATAACCCATCGCGCTTGTCAGGTCTTGAGTGCATGTATTTATATTTGTGTACATATCATTGCAGATTTCTTCTGCACAATTTTGCCAGAGGACAACAGTTATGTTGCCATGGGTTCTTTTTCAGTGTGCCAAGTGCGTGCTGCACATATGGTATCAGGTTATCACCTTATCTGAATAATTAGATACTTAGTTTTTGATTTTCCATTCAAACTTGGGAAGAAGGGCGAGAGTGGGAATCGAGCCAACACCCTCTCTGACACTGTATAGACAGGTATGTGCCTTAACCATTCTACCACCTTCCTCATACATTGTAACCGCTCCAGAGTCTATGAAATGGCAACGGGTGGTGCAAGGGTAGGAGGAGGTGTAGTAATAATTTGGAATAAAAGAATAATGCATGCAGGATCCTCCTTAATGATCACAGTGGCAGGGATTCCAACTGTCCTGATCTTCTTTTTCGTTCGTGGGCTTCAACTCCCACGTTCACTCGAATGTACACAAGCGGGCTTTTACGTGTATGACCGTTTTTACCCCACCGTGCAGACAGCCATACTCCGTTTTCAGAGGTGTGCATGCTGAGTATGTTCTTGTTTCCATAACCCACCGAACGCTGACATGGATTACAGGATCTTTAACGTGCTCATTTGACCTTCTGCTTGCGTATACACACAAAGGGGGTTCAGGCACAAGCAGGTCTTCACATGTGTTGACCTGGGAGATCAGAAAAATGTACGCCCTTTACCCACCAGGCACCGTTACCGAGATTTGAACCCGGGACTTTCAGATTGAAAGTCCAACGCTTTAACCACTTGGCTATTGCGCCTGTCTTGGGCTTGATGATATGGATGCTTATATAGCGCCTGTCCTCGGTCAGAAACCAAGCTCTAAACGCTTTACAAACACAGTCATTTGCATAACAGGCTGCCTACCTGGGTAGATCTGACTGACAGTTGCCATTTGGGCGCTCATCATTCATTTCCTGTGTCATTCAATAAGGTTTCAGTCATGCACACATACACACTCATACAGACATGTAACATTTTATGTGTATGACCATTTTGTTCATCTACCCCACCATGTAGGCAGCCATACTCTGTTTTCAGGGTTGTGCATGCTGAGTATATTCTTGTTTCCATAACCCACTGAACGCTGACATGCATTGCAGGATCTTCTGTGTGCAAGTATACACATGAATGGGTTTCAGGCACTGACAGGTCTGCACATAGGTTGACCTGAGATATCAACTCTTCTTAGATATCAATGCTTATCAAATGAGATATCAATGCTTGAGATACCAATGCTTATCAAGTGAGTCATCAACGTTTAGCAAGTGAGATAATATCAAGTGAAATATCAATGCTTATCAAGTGTTTTAGATTTAATAAAAAGAAAAAAAAAACAACTACTGAGGAAGTAGATTTTTAAAATCTTTATCTTCGCACAATATTTCTTTCTTACTTAGTTACATGCCCTCTCACGTGCAGGGCAGCAACAAATTGTTTTTTTGTTTCTTTTTGTTGTTTTTATTTGTTTTGAATTTGTCCAAGCATTTTCGTGAGACAACAGTGTCAACTGCTCATGTAACCCTGAACTATGTTCAAGAGATCTCAAGCTCTGTTCATTATAAGTTGTTAATTGTTGCTTATAGTCCAGCCGACCGCACAGGGCCATATCAGGACTGTCAAACCATACAAATGCTCAACCACATCAACACAAAAACTGTCACATACTCACACAAAATAACCTATAAGATAAACACAGTACATGAAGCATTATCCTAACCATTTTGCTCCTCATGCCAAATAAGATTACGCCATGCTGAGGACCCTCGACATTCCGCTTAATTTATCATCCCCAGATTACAAAAAATCGTAAAAAAGGAAAAGACAATACTTCAAAGCCAAAAGGAGGAGTGTGTATTATACTCCATGTTTGGTGATAAATATACTTACCATGTCAAACTGATGCAAACTAGGCCTATCGGTTTGCTCTGTTTGGACAAATTTCGCACGGCTAACAGTGAAAAGACGCCCCTTCTTGCCCGGTCCGCAAAAAATACATAAAAAAGTCCAAAATAATATAGGCAAGTAACACTGCAGAATGGACAGCTAGTGCCCATCTCAGTGTTTTTTTTTTTACAATCACATCACCTAAACGCCAGAGCAAAACAGCACAGATAGTACATCATAGACTGGAAAAAAGAAAAAAGCGTTAAGGATTTCTTGAAAAAAGAAAGGGGGATGGACTGGGAAGGCAGAAAATGGGAGACAACAGTGAAGGAACAAAAATGGCATAAACAAAGAGAGCGATAGAAAAAAAGAAATTTCTAGCACAGAATTTCCAGAAGGCAGGGATGCTATTTATACTGAAAGACCCCCGGGGATTTATGAACTGACTTTAAGGCGCATAAATATGTTATGCACAGTCACACATATACACGTACAAGCACATAAAAACACAAACACACTCAGAGTGAGTTCACTGTCTACATTTATTTGCAATAGCATAAAAAAGACAAACAAAAAAAACCAACAAAAACATAGGCACATAACATATGGGAACATTTAGCCAAATATTCTTTGAACGACTCCATGACCAAACAATTAAACAAACAAACAGAAAACATTTCTTTACATATCAATTTAAAGAAAAGTCTAAGCATTTCCCTTCTCTGGACAAATCTTTTTGTCCATAACAGAAATTCGTTTTATCAGAAAAAAAAAAAACTCAAAAGAAATGACAAGAGAAGACACAAAAATTCTTCCCCCCCCCACCCCCCCCATATCCATGCAATAACATAAAAAGAAAAATAACATACTTTATATATATCTGTATGTGCAAAAAAATCATTAAAAAAAAAAAAAAAAAAAAAAAAAATCAAACTGGAAATACCGCAGGCATTGGTTCATTGTACAACATCGTTACTTCCATCTTATTCTTTTTGGCATGCAACTTTTTTTGTCTTTTTTTTTTTTCCTAACAGGCTCTGCGCCATAACAATTTACAAAACCATGAACACAACTGTGACGACAACACAATTAAGATGCCACAGGTCACTTGAATGATTCACAATTCAGGCAGTTTCCAGCTCCTCTCACACACAAGTGTCATCCTGAAAAGATCTGTTGTCCACTCAAAACAGATCTCAGTCCCCTCCTGAATTTTGTCCAGAATTAATCCAAGCAATTAAAGCCTATATTTCTAAGGTCCTGAAAATGTACATATATAGAATAAGGACAAGTGTGCTATAAAAGTAGAGAAGAAACAGTGGTCAAAATTTGGTTACATATATATATATATATATATATATATATATATAAAATTATATATATACATATATATATATATATATATATATATATATTTTTTTTTTAATGTTCTGCGACAATGTAAGTTCAACTTCCCACTTTGATTCCGATCCTTTTAATTGTCTTGGACAAGTTGTTAGCTTCTAATTTCATTATATTATTAAAAAGAACTGACTTGAAATTGTTATAAAAAAAACCCCTGACTTAATGTATCATTTACATTTGATTAAAAAAAACAAACAACCAACCAAACAAAAAAAAACCCCGACTGTTCTACTGTTTATGACAAAACTCCTTGACTTCATGATCATAATCAACAATGTGAACGTCTTTTTGAAGTGCACCGTACCGTACGTCTTTTCTCTCTCTTTTTAAGCCATGCAGCCAACAATTCAATAAATCAATCATGGAGAAATTAAACAACCACATAATCAAAAGACGAAACAAAAAAACAAAAAACAAAAAAAACAAAACAAGAAAAAGAAGATCAAAGAAAAAGAAAAAAAAAGAAGAACAACATGAACCTATGAACTCTAACATGAAAGAGATAAGAGGACAAGGACAACGGCAAGAATAATGAACGACTGATAGTCAAATATTGTAGTTTGGCTTTGTATAACACCTACACCTGCACCCAGGCACTTGTCTTCCCTTCATTTCTATCATTCAGCACATGCCAAACCTCACTATTCACCATTTTTTGCTACACGTACACACTTTTTTTTTTTTTTTTTTTTTTTTTTTTTTTTTTGCTGACATGGTTTTCAGACAAGCAGACCTGGCAAAATACCAACAACAACAGTTTGGTAAAAAAAAAAAAAAAAAAAAAGCGAGAAAGAAAAAAAACAAAAACATAATCAATCTTCGATAAGATACATAATGACATATTACGCAACCATCATTACAGATGGAAATATTGCATGATGAAAAAAAGTTACTTTCACAATTTCTCTTTTGATTGAAGAGTTGTCAAAAATATTTTTGTGTGTGGTAAAAACAAACACAAGAAAAAGAAAAAACCACACTCAAAGCAACCAACAACGACAGAAGATATCCAGATTTTGATGGAAATTTTGTACACACACATACACACACACAAACACACACCAACAACTACAACCACCAGCACGAGTGCTGTAAATAGCTGTATGTTCTGAAAAACAAATAGAAAAACAATTATATATTTTGATGAAATTAAAGCACGTAACAGAGTATATTGCCTTGTATGAAACTCATTTCTCAGAGACATATCAGCTGACTGCATGAGTCACAAGAACCATGGAACAGAAAGAAAACTTGAGGACAGGTATACAACTTTTGCAAAGATTAAAACAAAATAGAACCCCCCCTCCCCAACTCTCGGAATCCATTAAGGTCATACAAAACAGGTTAAAAGAAAGAGGAATGCTTTATTTTTCAATTGCACTTTGCTTTATCTATCTTTTTTATTCATTTATTTATTCACTCATCTATATTTCATTCCATTATTATTCTGCTTTCATTCATTTCTCCAGACGGCTGCTTTAGCTTTTCAGTAACCGTGAGGATTACGTTTGTATGCCTGGCAAATACGGACTTTATGATTCCTTTAGTATTCCGAACAGAAGGTAAAAAGCTGACAAGCGTCTGGTATAATACAGAGTATTATTTCTGTCACACATTTTGCTCTTTTGGAAGAAGATCCAGAAGTTCGATTCAGATACATAATGTTGAAAGGCTATTCATCCAAGTGTGTTCCACATCTCTACGAAACACACACCAGTAAGTCTTGGTCTCACCATGAAACTGGTGGTGCTCATTCATGTCACAAACAAACGGATGGAAAACAACACATCCACTGCTCTTATATCACTGCACCTGTCGCAACCAACTCGGGCAAGACGGGGTCTTTTCACTGTTAGCCGCACGGAATTTGGCCAAGCAGAGCAAACTGATAGGCCTAGTTTGCATCAGTTTGACATGGTACAGTATATGACACCAACTCTTGACTTTCTTTCAAGCACTTTTATCTGTATTTCATTTCAGAGAGTTTTTGAGGTAACCGCAAAGAGAAAGATCCTACATATTCCAAAATACTGGGTGACGACCGCCTTGTTCTTTTGAAACCAAAAACCAGAGAGGCACAGCGCAGCATGCATAAACAGTGGAACACATGATAACTGTTTTCTGCAGGAAAAAAAAATTATCATATGCAAATGTGGGACAGAAGGCATTTGGAAAATAAATAACAAACAGGTAAGAGCTACAACAAAATGTAGTCTTGCAGTATGAAGAAAAAGGCTGTGTATATATATATATATATTTTTTTTTTTTACTGAGGACTGACATGAAAACATCAGACTGCAGGGTTTCCCCCCAACTATTTTCACAACAAGGCCTTCTCATCTATTTTCCACAAGAATTTTTTATTAAATTAAAATTTTTTTTTTTATATAAAATACATTCAGCAGTTCACAAGAGAAAGTGCGCAACTAGAAAACAACCCTGTGTTTCTTGTGTTTTTTTCTTTCTCTGACATAGAATTTCAAGAATTATAAATGGTCCGATGGAGCATAAAACAAAAAAAAATTAATGTTTTTACTTGAAACTAACCAGTCAGTTACTGACTAAGACAATGTGCACTGTAATCTGACAGACCAACAAACATTGGACAGGCTTGATTCGATTCCAAAACGTTCCAGTCTGGAATAGCCAATAACAGTAAATTATACAGAAAAAAACAAACAAACGCAACAACAGCAATAAAATGATTCAAATGATGAAACATTAATCTCTGAAGGCTGTTACATGACCTAGTGGCCAATAGAAATCATGCATAATATTCCACCACTGATCCAATATCGAAAAAATCAGCAGTATATTGTTAGGCAAGTGATCTAGGAGGTTGCATAGTGATGAAATTGTCAATGCTGTTCTGTCAAATGTATTCCTTTCAGTATTCTGTATATCTTTTATCAAATTGTTTTTTTTTTCCCGGTCATCTTGGACTGCATTTTGCTGTTTAATTATTCATCATACATTCAACCCATTGAAAAAAAGAAAAAAAAAGAAAATCCAATGTCGCTAGCATCCATATAAACCAAAAACCCAACTTTTTTCAATTCCTTGCAAACTTCTCAGATCAAAATAATTTGATAGTCTCAGATTACTGAAAAGTAGGAACAAAATTTCCCCTGAAAATAAAAAGAAAAAAAAAAAGAAAGAAAAAGAAAACCACCGCCGTCCCTGAAGAAGCTTCACTGCTAGTGACTTGTCTTTTTTCAAAATGCAAAATTTTTGTTTCATTTTGGATATTTCTCTTCAGAATTCTGGTTTTGCATCTCCGTACTCACAACAACAAGAAGCAGCGGCAGTCCTGACTGTACTCAAGGTCCATTTAGTAGAAAATCAGGTCAGGGTAAGATGTTGCGGACTCCCATATTCCAGCAAACAGGCACACAGCTGATGATCTTATGGACTGTTTGCACATCCAACTGATGATCTTATGGACTGTTTGCACACCTCTTTTTTTTCAGCGCCTGAACAGTTTTATCCATGTCACAGTGGCCCGTGTGTTGGGTTACACTGCTGGTCGGGCATCTGCTTAGCAGATGTAGTGCTGTGTATATATGGATTTGTTCAAACGCAGTGACACCTCCTTGAGTAACTGAATTGAATTGTACTGAACAGTGCCCGGTGTTCTCTTTGTTCTCTGTTTCACTGGTTCAAAAACAAGAGTTCATCCACATTAAGAACTGCATTTGGGATGCATTCCTCTGTAAATCTTGCACACATTTTGAGTGTACCCTAGTGACAGGTGCAACAGCTGAGTGGTTAAAGCGATGGACTTTCAACCTGAGGGTCCTAGGTTCAAATCTCGGTCATGGTGCCTGGTGGGTAAACGGTGGAGATTTTTCTGATCTTCAAGGGTAACAGATGTGCAGACCTGCTAGCGCCTGAACCCCCTTCATGTGTATACACATGCAGGTCAAATGTGCACATTAAAGATCTCACACTCCAAATGTCAGCATCTGGTGGGTTGTGGAAACAAGAACATACTAAGTATTGACCGCCTGAAAACAGAGTATGGCTGCCCACATAGTGTGGAGGTAAAGATGGTCATAAATGTAAACAATCCCACATGTGTGTACAAGTAAACGTGGGAGTCACAGCCCACAAACAAAGAAGAAGAATAAGGAGAAGAAGAAGATGAATGTATTCTAGTATACTTTGATTTTCTGGAGAATGTGAACTCATCGAGCATGAATATTTCTAGCTCACCTATACAGTGTATATGTTCCATATATCAATGCATCTACACATTGATAGACATGGTATGAATGTGGACAGATGTGTTTGTTCTGAATTGTGTCTTACAATGCAAATAAAATCTGCTACACACACAAAAAAAAAACCCCAAAAGATAAAAGAGTATGAATACCTGAAAGGACTACAGTTGCTCATTTTGACACATGGATGATATCGAGATTATGTGAAAAATGAAAACTGTTCAGAATGTTCGCTTCGTTCAATGGCACATTGTATGTTCTGAATGACATTCAAAGGACTGATGATCTAACCTGATGATATATAAACCTGGCACTCTACCCAAACACACTACGGCTGATTTCAATAAACACTACTGTCGACGGTGACTTCTCTCGGATAAAAACATGCACAAAGTCTGATGATGTAACATGCTGATGACAGGATCTTTGGGTGGAGGTCAGTACCCCTGAAGTGACTGATTACTGACAAACACTGACATCAAAATGTGTAGGAAATGTGAACCTTGTCATATCAAAACCCCTTTCCATGAACACACTGAATCTGCCAAAATGATGACTGGTCATTTAAAGAAAGAAGGAAAAAAACAACCAAACAAAAAAACAAACAAAAAAAAACCAATGACAAAATGAAGAACATAATGTTGAACGTAGACAGCACAGGTAACATGCCCGATGCAACAAGACTGATCGTGACACAGCCCGTGTCACTGAACAACACTGAAGACAGCACGTGATGCAATGGAATACGTACAAACACTGTATGTTACAGCTCACAATGGAATATGCACAGCTCACTTCTTATCAACAATGAAACGTGTGACTCCTGAGATGATTTTCCCCCATAAACACGACGCAAGACAAAGAATTTCGCCCACACTGCTGACATAAAATAAAGAATTTCAACACGCATCACAGAAAACACGCACAAAATCCACAAAAACCAAAATATACACGACACAAGATAAATCCCCCCAATATATACATTACACAAAATACAAATTCTGTACCATACATGAGACGAAGACTGCACTTTTGTGCATACCAACCAAAAAGGCAAGCCAGTTTTCAAAGATCTCCAGAAAAACTCACAAATTACCAATGCTAATATACAGTTACAGACAACAAATAATACCAAACCATACATATTCATCAGGTCGATTTCCCACAAACTCTTGGTAAGCACCTGTGGAATATAATTGTTCCTTGTGATTCAAGCCCTATTCATATTGCTCACTCCTATAATGTGGACTGGAAGAGTATTTCTATAACACTGAAAATTAAAACACTGGTATATTGTTTCAAAAATACGTGGAAGTCAAAAAGGGGATTGGCACTGACAACAAGCACAATACATCTGTGATGGAGTTGTTTTTTGGTGGTTTTTCTCCAATAACACAATATGAAACCTGATGAGTTGTGTATGTGTATATGTATGTGTTTTCTTTCTTTTTTTCTTTAGTTTAATGTCTTTTCACTGTTAAGGGACATAAGACGAACATGTGTGTGAGTGTGTGTGTGTGTGTGTGTGCATGCGTGCGTGTGAGAGAGAATGTGTGTGTGTGCATGAGAGAGAGAGAGAGAGAGAGAGAGAGAGAGAGAGAGAGAGAGAGAGAGAATGTGTGTATGTGTAAGAGAGCGTATGTATCTTTATGGTTATGCATGTTCATACAGTTCTCAAACACTTAAAACATTTTAATCATTTAAAAAAAAAAAACTTTGTTAGGCTCAGTTGATGCCTTAGAAAGCAGTTAACATTAATATCTGGATGAAATCAAACTGAACATTAAATTTTTTTTTGTTAAATTTTTTTTTACATAAAGCACCATTAAAATTGCTAAACTGCCAACATATGAAAAAAGGACAGCTACTCATATATCTCTGAAAATATTTCAGACAAAAGAAGACGTTTCATCTTTCTGCTACAAGCTACACAAGTGATTACCATTCTCTGGAAGAACTGCGGTGAAATATCCTCGACTCAAACGAGTTTGTTTTCCTGCTTCATCTTCTCTTTATTATGAAAAATTGAACCCCCCCCCCCCCCTCTCTGTTTCCAGTTCTCTAGCTGACAGTCATCCAACATATTTGCACATTTATTCTTCCCTGCAACTCTCTCTTTCTTGTCATTATGTGTGAATTGCTGGTTGTTGTTTTTTTTCTTTGGATACTTCTCATCCATTACTAATTTCTCATCCTCCTTTCTCCTGAATGTGTGTCTTTTGAGAGAGAGAAATGAGAAAAAGTCTCTTTCAAGTTCTCTTCAATTTTCATGATTCCTTGTGTTAAAAAAAGAAAAAAGAAAAAAAGAAGAAAATTCAAGTTGTATTACCTCCTCACAAGACCAGTGTTTTTAATTTTCTTGTTTTCTGCTCTGTTTTCCATTTCCCCCTCTCTTTTATTTTTTTTTTTTTTTTTTTTTTTGTGATCTGCATGGTTTCACATCCACTGTAAATCTACCTCATCCCTGCAGGGTATTTCTCAGGAACACACGCACAAGATGTTCACCCACGGGATGTAGTCATGTAAAAGCCAGCCGAGCGACCAGAAAGATGTGCGATAGTGCTGTGCGATTCTGGCTGCCAGGATCCTGTTAGTGTTACGGCGACATCACATGCAGCGCTCATATCTTGCTGAACATTAACGGAGCATGTTTCGTACTGTGTATAACTCTACATTAACACTTTCACCACCATAGGCAACTTTACTTTACAAGACAGTGCACCGCTATAAGCGACTTTTTTTTTTTTTTTGCTGCCCCATCATCTGCACCGTTTCAGTGGCATTACTCCCACGCCGCTCATTTAGATTCCCCTATAGACTGCCACACCCGGGTTCGTCCGTCACAGTTCCAGCGTCAGCAGTCCGCAGGGAACCATTGATGTTAGGTCGCCAGGAGGCCACACACCAGAGGAGACCCTGCACTGCTGCTGAGTCACTTCCGTGGTGTTCAGTGGTGCCTGTTCTGATTTAACATACTTAGGACACCACCTACTAAGCCCCCTACTAACAACAATAGCCATTAGCGACTTTAGTTGACTAGACTGTGTACCGCCATAGGTGACTTCAGTTCACTAGACAGTTGACTGCCATAGGCAACTTCAGTTGACTAGACAGTGTACCACCATAGGCGACTTTTGTTGAAACTGCGGGGTCATACTGATAAGAACATTTTTCATATGCTAACGAAGCTCGACAGCTGCAACCAGTTTCCCTGCCAACAGAACAATGACTAACCTTTGCCCCCTGAACCAGTTTGAAGTTAAGTCTACTGTGTTGTGTTGAAATGAACCCAAGCCATGAACTGAGAGCATCGTTTCGAAAATATCTGGGGCTGGGGAGTGTTTTTCACACAGAAACTTGGTGGTGAAAGAGTTAAAGCAGCACGCGTCATCTCCTTGACAATGCAGAACAGACCGGCTATCATCATCATCATTTCTGTGCCAGTACTTAAGCTGTAAAATCATCACCAGAAGACAGTATACTCCACACAGCCTTTTCAAATACCTGGCCGTTTTCCGGTTTGGTTCCCGTGTTGACTCAATGAGGTAACGACATAATGCAATGTGCACGCTCAACACATCTTTCAATTCCGTATATATACAAGAAAGTCATCAAAAAAAAAAAAAAAAAAAAAAAAAAGCCCACAGTGGACGCAAAGTCTAGGGACTATATCTTTCTCTTTTTTTTTATATTGCACATATCCAAGGGGGAAACCAAAAAAAACCCAAACAAAAACCCAAAAAAAAAAAAAAAAAAAGACTGGAAATGCCATTAGGTAACAGTGCTTTAACACATCTGTATTCAATTATGTTCACCAGACATACGGTTTCGGCAAGTCACCGTCACCACAGAGAAGGGGGTTGTGGGGGGCAGGGGGGGGGGTGGGTGGGAGTAAGAATGGACCAATGGAAGAGAAAAGGATGATCACCTGCTCCCTGCATTTGACTGGACATGGTCAGATGAAGCCCACACAATGCAGCAAGTTTTTTGTATTGGTTTTGGTTTTGTTTCGATGAAGCACTGTACAGTCAGTGTTTTGTCTTGCCAACCAGCTGGCCTTGGAAGTCCTGACGCAACAACAACAACATTCTGTTCGTGTTGATGAAGATGTTTGGCGTGAACACGGTCCGTTTCCACTGACTCGGAAATGAGATCCCAAGAGTCTTTTTGCCGGATGCGCACACAAGCTGATGGCGAAATGTTTTCTGTCGCTGTGCTGTACCAGTCTGAACTCTTTTCTGGTTTTGAAAATACGTTGTTTATAGGTTTTGTTTTCACACCATCTGTGATACATGTTGAAATGTTCAGTAGATATATATATATAGAGAGAGAGAGAGAGAGCTACATGTTCAGTACATGCAAACAAATGTAGGGCTCATTGTTTAGCAGTCTGCTTTGCCTGGCTGAAAGGAAAGCAGATTAACTTTTTAGCAAATCAGATCTGTGGATTTGTTTTTTTTAAACATTTTTTTGGTAATAACTCATAGAAAACCAGAAGTTTACAATCTTCTCAACACACACGCATAAAGCAATCATACACACACACACATGAGCGTGCGCATGCACGCACACACACACAATGAGTGCACACACTTATCTTCAACTTTCTTTGCCGTTAACATCTCAAGTTCCTCAACACCATTCTGCAGCATACCAGTGTCTCTGAATCAGGGAACACAGGGATATGACAGGGACAGATCCATTCACTCTTCTTCCATCATGATGCTGCAAGACAGCCGCATTTCAGCAAACATGTGAGGCAAAACGTAGATACTTGAAACATTATTCCCAAGCTACAACTTTGAAGCTGTTGCACAAAAAAAAGAAAAAAAAAAGAAAACCTGTGTTAGTTATCAGCTGTAGTCCCACACATATTTCTGTAATGATAGGCAACAATGCAACAATGGTTTGATCCAGTTATTGTTCTCTACAGGCTGCACTGACGTTTGACAATGTACACTCTTAATCCACTGATGTTTGACAGAGTACACTCAAAGTCTACTGACGTTTGACAGTAAACACTCACAATCCACTGACGTTTGACAGTGTACACTCAATCCACCGACGTTTGACAGTGTACACTCACAATCCACTCATGTTTCACAGTGTACACTCACAATGCACTGACATTTGACAGTGCACACTCTCAGTCTAGACATCTGACAGTGTACATTCGCAATCCAGACATTTGACAGTGTACACTTACAATCCACAATCCCCTAATGTTTGACAGTGTACACTCACAATCCACTGACGTTTGACACAGAACATTCACAATCCACTGACGTTTGACAGAGTACACTCAATCCACTGACGTTTGACAGTGTACACTCGCAATCCACTGACATCTGACAGTGTACAATCCACTGATGTTTAACAGTGCACACTACCAATCCACTACTGTTTGACAGTGTACGCTCACAATCCACGAACGCATCCAGTTCACCCAGGACGTTTTTTTTTTTTTTTTTAGTCATATTCGTAGCAGCTGTTCTCTGTGAACGACCGCTTGCTGCGTGTCAGAGGCGGCGTTTTGTAGGACGGGTCCATCCGTCGTCGAGAGGCCAGGGGGGAGGCGCGAGGCGTGGAGGGAGACCGGTGCAACGAATCGCTCGAGAGGCGACTCGACGGCATGGGAGACACAGGGGAGGACGGCCGCTTGTACAAGGTGTCACCCAAGGCGTTGAACACGGACCCCCCTTCCTCCCCTCCTGATGGCAGGGGTGGCCGGCCGACGGGGGAGTCCGGCATGGACTTGAATGAGTGCTGCGTGTCGGTGGTGGCCCTGGGTAGCCGTGACGACCGACTGGGGGAGTCTGGGATGCTGGAGAGCGTCTGGTGGGCGGAGAAATCGGGCGACCCGGGACCGACACCACCAGAGGCCCCAGCTTCCGCGGCTGCTGCTCCCCCGGCTTTGATGGATCTGTTCAGCTCTTGGAAGAAGGGGGACGGTGTGACCATGACCTTGCCGTAAGGGGACTCCCGCGCCAGCCGGTACGGACTGTCAGGGTCGAAGGACTTGGCGCCGCCCCCCACTGATCGGTACGGGCTCTCCAAGTCTCGCGGGACGTGCTGACTGCAGGATGGGGAATCCGGAGACTTGCTGGTGGAGGGCCCAGCCTCTCGCCCGAAATTTAGACTTTTGTACGGCGACACCGGAGAACCCTTGAAGGAGTTGACATGGCTGATGCCCGGAGACATGGGCGGCTTGTTGAACAGCCCGTCACCCGTGTTGACTTGAAACGAGCGGTGGGAACCCCGTGGGGAGGACTGCACCGTCAGAGTCTCCGCCGACGTCTGGAAGGAGCTGGCGGCCTGGGTGGTGGTGGGCGAGGAGGGGATTCTGAACAGGATGTCGGCGTTCCCTTTGAAAGAGTTGAGGGAGTCTCGGTTGGAGGCGTAGGGGGAGCGGGAGAGGGAGTTGTTCCGGTGCCAGTAAGATGATTTGCTCAGTGCCTGCAGCATGGCCTTGGTGGCGGTGGATGCTCCGTCGATGTCTTCATAGTCATGGCAACCGATGTAGTCCAGCGAGCTACGTCTGATGTGGTCTGTACCAAGGGGCTGTTTAAAAACAAATTAAAAAAGTCATTATCCTCCATAGGTGTATGTATTATAAAAAAATAACTTAATTATAATTTTTCATGGCAGTTCATCTTTTAACCCAAATCACTACCCACACGTTCATGGTATTTCTACCTTTTAACCCAAAACCAGAATGTTCTGATGCAGGAGGAGACTTCTTGTTTTTGCTCTTGTGACTGATCACTTCCATTCTGTATCATCCTTGTGCTAACATCCAACAGGCAGGAATCCCACTGTCTTATGAGACAGATGCTTGTGCTGGTGCTAATTATCAGCATTTCATTGCAATGCAATACAATACAGTTTTATTAATCCGACTGGAAATTATACATGCATCGAAAGGCTCATCACTCACACAACACAGTCATTCAGCCCAAAGTCAAGTCTAACAAATATATGAACAGGACAAAGACTGAACTAAAAAGTTTAAAAAAAAAAAGAGTTCAAGCTGAGTAAAAACAAGAAAGTAACAAAACACAGCTTGGTTCATCACAAAATAACATGCATCTTAAGAAACACTATTTCCAAATAAGTAACATAACAACGGATTTCTCGTAATAAATTCTTAAACGGCAGTTCCAGTACTGAAAACATTGAATTCTTGCATGCAACAAAAGATATATTTCTAACTGAACATGTATGCACATTGTATGACAGTCAGTCATGTCTGACTATGACCATCGAATAACAGAGAAGGCAACTGCTGTCCCCACTAACTGGGCTAGAGTCTGATTACAGTGGGGAGTCTTGCCCAAGTTACATCCTTACTGTCTCCCCCTACAGTGGGTTTGGACAGTCAGCGTTGGGATGACCCCAAAGCAAACTATACCCCAAGACTGCAGCACTAAGAGCCAGCGCAATCTTGCCTCCTAGTTATAGAGTCATAATCCTTCACGAAAGACTAGGCTGTGACTGAATTCCCGCTACAATGGAGAAACCATTGATCATACAGCTCACCATGGCGAAGTGGTTAGCGTCACGGACTGATGGCTGGGAGGATGCGGGTTCAAATCCCAGCGGAGGTGGGTTTTTCGGTCTGTGGCTGGCTCCTTCCCCCGAGATGAGTGTGCTGTGGGCTTAAATGGGGAGACTGGGACCACACAGTCGAGTGGCATCCACTTCCTCCTCCTCCATCATTATCAACATCGACAAAACAGTCTCAAAGTCTGTGGCCTTTCATGCCCTGATCTCATGGTGACCTCAGTTTCGATACCCCTCCACTTCTGTGCTTGGGGTGAGTCCTGTCAATGTCTTCAGTGTTGGCAGATTCATGGTGGGCTGTTGTTTGAGGGACGTGGTGGCGGTCTCCACTCTGTTGTTGTTAGCAAGGGGCTTAGTAGGTGATGTCCTAAGTACGTTAAATCAGAACAGGCACCACTGAACACCACCGAAGTGACTCAGCAGCAGTGCTGGGTCTCCACTGGTGTGTGGCCTCCTGGCAACCTAACATCAATGGTTCCCTGCGGACTGCTGACGCTGGAACTGTGACGGACGAACCCGGGTGTGGCCGTGTATGGGGGATGGGGGAATCTAAATGAGTGGCGTGGGAGTAATGCCACTGAAACAGTGCAGATGATGGGGCAGCAAAAAAAAAAAAAAAAGATCATACAGCTCTAGTTTTGCTGTCTGCCCACCTGCAAACCTCACGCCAATCTCTTCACCAAAGAAGAAGAGAGCCGTGCCACAGCACAGCAGTGGTGGTACCGACCTTGACAATGGGGGGGCTGGCGTAGACGTTGGGGGCCAGGGGGCGGTGGGGGTTGGAGGCCATGAGGGCCATTCTCTGCTTGGCCTGCCGCTGCTGGCTCTGGTACTGCAGGTACATGAAGATCACCATGCACAGGAACACCGCCCCGAACGTGCACGCCGTGATGATCAGGAACTTAGACATCTCGTCGATCGGAGAGTTGGTCACACCTGGGGGGGGAAGTTGTTTTTTTTAAAATGATGATAATGATGAAAGTAATAGTATTAATATTAATAATTATGATGCAAAGAAGAAGAAGAAGGAGAAGAAGATGGAGAAGATGAAGAAGAAGAAGAAAAAGAGAAAAAAGGAGGAGGAGATGGAGGAGGAGGAGGAGGAGGAGGAGAAGAAGAAGAAGCAGAAGAAGAAGAAAAAGAAGAAGAAGAAGAAGAAGAAGATGAGAAGAATAAGAAGAAGAAGACGAAGACGATGAAGACGACGATGAAGAAGAAGAAGAAGAAGGAGGAGGAGGAGGGAGGAGAAGGAGAAGAAGCAGGAGGAGGAGGAATAGGAAGAAGAAGAAGAAGGAGGATAAAAAGAAGAAGCAGAAGAAAAGCATCCTCTCAGACCTTCTTGGTCACAACATCATAACCTTACACCAACAGTGCTTAAAACCAGTCAAAGGGAACACAAAAATAATGTTCAAAAAAGTTTTTCATTTGAAATCATTTAACAATTATGATTACCCAACAGTGTTTAAAACCAGCTGGAGAAAACACAAAACAATGTTAAAAAGGTTGAGCAGCTGAAAGAACATGAGACACGTTCGGTGACCGAAATGACTTGATAATGATAATTAATGGCGTTAGCGCAGCACATTTCTTCTCTAAGTTGATTCAGACTCAAGTGCCAACAGTCACCCACTCACATGCAGCCATGCCCGAAAATGACCTAACAACACTCAACCACACACACACACACGTGCACCCATGAAGAGAAAAACAGCTCAAAATGACGGCAGAGAAAAGCAACAAAATAACAACAAACAAACAAAACAACAACACAAAAACCCAGCCATATCCGAAAAATAACTTGACGACACTCAACCGTATCACATGTACACTCACAAAAAGAAAACACCTCAAATTAACCATGGAAAAAAAAACAAAAAAAAACAACCCAACCCAGACTTATACTCCTTCTCACATGTGAAGCCACGAAAAAAACCCAGCTCAAATTAGCAGAGAACCCCCCGCCCCCACTCCCCCCCCCAGACTTACACTCCTTCTCACTGATGGCGCCCTCCTCCTTGGTGAAGCCATAGCTGCACTGCTGGCATCCCAGCTGGCGTGAGGCGTTCTGCCACAGACCTCGCGCACACAGCCGACACCGCCCTGTCGTCCTGTTGTGGTAGGCTCCCACAGGGCACGGCACTGTCACCAGTCACACAATCTTTTTTTCTTTCAAGTGTCACAAGCTACACAACTTTTTTTTTTAACTGTCACCAGCCACGAACACTATTTTTTAACTGTCACCAGCCACGAACACTATTTTTTAACTGTCACCAGCCACGCAAACTATTTCTTAACTGTCACCAGCCACGCAAACTATTTCTTAACTGTCACCAGCCACGCAAACTATCTTTTAACTGTCACCAGCCACGAACACTATTTTTTAAACTGTCACCAGGCACACAACATTTTTTTTTTACCTGTCACCAGCCACGCAAACTACTTTTTAACTGTCAAAAGGCACACGTACATCTTTTTAAACTGTCACCAGCCACACAACATTTTTCAACTGCCACAAGCCACACAAAGACATTGTTTAACTGTCACAAACCATACAGCCTTTTCTTTAAATGTCACCAGCCACACAACCTTTCTATTTTGAACTGTCACTGCAATACAACCTTTTTTTGTGTGTGTGTAAAATATGTCACCTGTTAAACAAAATGTTTCAAACTATCACCAGCCACAGGACCCTTAAAAGAAAGAGAGAGAGAGAGAGAGAGAGAGAGAGAGAGAGAGAGAGAGAGATTGGAAAACTGCTGACCGCATAATACAAGCATAAAACACACACCTAAACCACACCCACACACAATCACATTAACACACATGCACACACACACACACACAAACACCCATCCACACAAAAAACTCGCATCCAAACACACACCTACACAAACACACCCATAAGCCACACCTGCAAACACAATGCCCACAAACACACAGAGACAGCACACACAAATGACACACCCATACCCACACCCTGTGATGGCCAAGATGTAACGCATCCGCCTAGGAAGCAGGACAATCTGAGCGCACTGCTTCGAATCACGGCTCAATCGCCGGTATTTTCTCCCCCTCCACTAGACCTGGTCTGGACACTTGTCATTCGGATGAGATGATAAACCAAGGTTCCATGTGCAGCATGCACTTAGCACACGTAAAAGAACCTACGGCAACAAAAGGGTTGTCCTTGGCAGAATTCTGTAGAAAAATCCACTTCGATAGGAAAAACAAATAAAACTGCATGCAGGAAAATATACAAAAAAATGGGTGGCGCTGTAGTGTAGCGATGCGCTTTCCCAGGGTGAGAGCAGCCCGAATTTCACACAGAGAAATCTGTAGTGGCACAAGAGAAATACAAACACAAATACAATACCCCCACACACCACAAAGAGCACCCTCACCGCAGGCATCAGTGTACTTCATCTCCCCTGGCTGACAGGTGAGGGAGAGACGCAGACTGCGGACACTGCTGGGCATGGGGTGGAAGTGGTGGTGAACCACGACCCGCGATGGGCTGGCCGCCAGGGTCATCAGCTCAAATTTCACTTTCAGCACCATCGACTTCACCTTCTCCCGACTCAGGCCCTCGCTGACAACAGAGCAACACGCGTGTCATTGTCAACAACACATGTCACTGTCAACTGTCAGCAACATGTGTCACTGTCAGCATGTCACTGTCAACAACATGTCACTGTCAAGAACACATGTCACTGTCAACAACATATGTCACTGCCAACAACACATGTCACTGTTAACAACACATGTTACTGTCAGCAACCTTTGTCACTGTCAACAACACATGTCACTGTCAACAACACATGTCATTATCAGCAACATCTGTCACTGTCAACAACACATGTTACTGTCAGCAACACACGTCAATGTCAGCAACACACGTCATTGTCAGCAACACATGTCACTGTCAGCAAAACATGTCACTGTCAGCAAAACATGTCACCGTCAGCAACACACGTAACCTTCTCCTGACTCAGGCCCTTACTGCCCACACAAAAACACACGAGTCACTGTCAACAAAACATGTCACTATCAGCAACACACATCACTGTCAGCAACACATGTCACTATCAGCAACACACATCACTGTCAGCAACACATGTCACTATCAGCAACACACATCACTGTCAGCAACACATGTCACTATCAGCAACACACATCACTGTCAGCAACACATGTCACTATCAGCAACACACATCACTGTCAGCAACACATGTCACTATCAGCAACACGCATCACTGTCAGCAACACATGTCACCATCAGCAACACACATCACTGTCAGCAAAAAATGTCACTGTCAACAACACATGTCATTATCAGCAACATGTCACTGTCAGCAACACACGTCACTGTCAACAACACATGTCACTATCAGCAACACATGTCACTGTCAACAACAGACGTCACTGTCAGCAACACACATCACCTTCTCCCAACTCAGGCCCTCACTGCCCACACAGCAACACATGCTGTTACCAACCAGATAACACACGTCACTGTCAGCAACTCACATCACTGCCAAGAACATGCGTCACTGTCAACAACACACATCACTGCCAAGAACACGCGTCACTGTCAACAACACACATCACTGCCAAGAACACACGTCACTGTCAGCAACACACATCACTGCCAAGAACACGCATCACTGTCAGCAACACACATCACTGCCAAGAACACACGTCACTGTCAACAACACACATCACTGCCAAGAACACACGTCACTGTCAGCAACACACATCACTGCCAAGAACACACGTCACTGTCAGCAACACACATCACTGCCAAGAACACACATCACTGTCAACAACACTGCCAAAGATTAAAGTTTTACCTGGACTGAGTGAGATGTGGGTGAACTGGTGTTTTTTATGTTGATCAACCTTCTCAGCTTTTCACTTCTAAGAGTGGATATGATATCTGTGCTTTAGGGGTGACTGCATTATAAACAGTCTAGCCAGTCAATCAATTACGCTTACTTAACTTGCAAATGGTGACAGCCTTGCTGCGTGTTCGAAGCAATATCTGAGCAAGTTTTGGATTGATTTTGAAGCTTTTAAAAATATATTTTCTATAGTATTTTTTGTTTATTTTGTAAAGCAAAAAGTTGTTGGGTGCGTCAACAAGGCTGACAGGACGTACAGTACAGAGGTGGATAAAATCAAATGCTCTTGCATACACACACAGATTTAACACCAACCCACAAACACACACTATGTGAAGACTTCAATGGGGGAGGGTAGGGGGATGGAGGAGGGGGGGGGCACAAGGGAAGTGTGGAGGATGGGAGGAGACAAAGGACTATGCTTCATCACATCCAAACGCCAATTTAAACAGGTAGGTCTTTAGCTTTCTCTTGGAAAAAAAAAAAGACAAAGATTTGGTGAACACTGGACAGCCGGAGAAAGAAAATTCCAGACCTTAGAAAGAGCGCTTGATACTAAAAAAAAAATCCTTTTGTAACCTTCTTCTTCTTCTGCGTTCACTCGTATGCACACGAGTGGGCTTTTACGTGTATGACCGTTTTTACCCCGCCATGTAGGCAGCCATACTCCGTTTTCGGGGGTGTGCATGCTGGGTATGTTCTTGTTTCCATAACCCACCGAACGCTGACATGGGTTACAGGATCTTTAACGTGCGTATTTGATCTTCTGCTTGCATATACACACGAAGGGGGTTCAGGTACTAGCAGGCCTGCACATATGCTGACCTGGGAGATCGTAAAAATCTCCACCCTTTACCCACCGTGATTCGAACCCGGGACCCTCAGATTGACAGTCCAACGCTTTAACCACTCGGCTATTGCGCCTGTCTCTTTTGTAACCAAAACACCAAAATAAAAAAAAAGAGATCTGATCCGAACACCGCCCAAACCTGCTCTGAATCGTGAGGTTCCACTGCATGTCGAAGGTGTCTGGAACCTCGCTGTGCCGTTTGGGCGGCAGGGGCCCGCAGTTGATGGTGATGTTGCCGTGGGAACAGCGGGCCCACTCACACAGGTCCTTCTCTTCAAGGGCGTCCAGGTAGTACAGCCGCAGCTTCTGCCTCAGCGTGGCGTCGTGTGGGTGGCAGGGCCCCTCGAAGCTCAGACTCATCTCCTGGTGGGCGATGGTGGGGCTTTGCTTCTCTGCAGTGTTTGGAAAGAAACGATGATGATGATGATGATGATGACGTTGTGTTGTGTTGTGTTGTGTTGGTGTGATGTTGTGTTGTGTTGGTGTGGTGTTGGTGTGGTGTTGTTGTGGTGTTGGTGTGGTGTTGTTGTGGTGTGGTGTGGTGTTGTGTTGTGTTGTGTTGTGTTAGTGTGGTGTGGTGTTGTGTTGGTGTGGTGTTGTGTTGTGTTGTGTTGGTGTGATGTTGTGTTGTGTTGGTGTGGTGTTGTTGTGGTGTTGGTGTGGTGTTGGTTTTGGTGTGGTGTTGGTGTGGTGTTGTTGTGGTGTTGGTGTGGTGTTGTTGTGGTGTGGTGTGGTGTGGTGTGGTGTTGTGTTGTGTTGTGTTGTGTTGTGTTGTGTTGTGTTGTGTTGTGTTGTGTTGTGTTGTGTTGTGTTGTGTTGTGTTGTGTTGTGTTGTGTTGTTGTGGTGTGGTGTGGTGTGGTGTGGTGTGGTGTGGTGTGGTGTTGTGTTGTGTTGTGTTGTGTTGTGTTGTGTTGTGTTGTGTTAGTGTGGTGTGGTGTGGTGTTGTGTTGGTGTGGTATTGTGTTGTGTTGGTCTTGGTGTGATGTTGTGTTGGTGTGGTGTTGTGTTAGTGTGGTGTGATGTTGTGTTGGTGTGATGTTGTGTGATGTTGTGTTGTGCTGTGTTGGTGTTGGTGTGGTGTTGTGTTGGTGTGGTGTTGTGTTGGTGTGGTGTTGTGTTGGTGTTGTGTTGTGTTGGTGTGGTGTTGTGTTGGTGTGGTGTTGTGTGATGTTGTGTTG